>NW_027675450.1:145000-170000 GCF_965601325.2 Salmo salar
ATGAGAGGTACCAGGTTAGTACCAGGCTATGTGTGATGTCAGTACCAGTTATGCAGTAATATGAGAGGTACCAGGTTAGTACCAGGCTATGTGTGATGTCAGTACCAGTCAGTAATATGAGAGGTACCAGGCTATGTGTGATGTCAGTACCAGTCAGTAATATGAGAGGTACCAGGTTAGTACCAGGCTATGTGTGATGTCAGTACCAGTCAGTAATATGAGAGGTACCAGGTTAGTACCAGGCTATGTGTGATGTCAGTACCAGTCAGTAATATGAGAGGTACCAGGTTAGTACCAGGCTATGTGTGATGTCAGTACCAGTCAGTAATATGAGAGGTACCAGGTTAGTACCAGGCTATGTGTGATGTCAGTACCAGTCAGTAATATGAGAGGTACCAGGTTAGTACCAGGCTATGTGTGATGTCAGTACCAGTCAGTAATATGAGAGGTACCAGGTTAGTACCAGGCTATGTGTGATGTCAGTACCAGGAATCGTACCAGGTTAGCGATGATGTAATGGTATCCTTTAACATGTCGGCCAATGGTGATGACCTGCAGGAACACAATAAACAATATAATATAAAACAGTATAAAACAGTATAATATAAAACAATATTATATAAAACAATATTATATAAAACAGTATAATATAAAACAGTATTATATAAAACAATATTATATAAAACAATATTATATAAAACAATATCATATAAAACAATATTATATAAAACAGTATTATATAAAACAATATTATATAAAACAGTATTATATAAAACAAAATTATATAACACAATATCATATAAAACAATATTATATAAAACAGTATTATATAAAACAATATTATATAAAACAATATTATATAAAACAATATCATATAAAACAATATTATATAAAACAGTATTATGTAAAACAATATTATATAAAACAATATTATATAAAACAATATCATATAAAACAATATTATATAAAACAGTATTATGTAAAACAATATTATATAAAACAGTATTATATAAAACAATATTATATAAAACAATATCATATAAAACAATATTATATAAAACAGTATTATGTAAAACAATATTATATAAAACAATATTATATAAAACAGTATTATGTAAAACAATATTATATAAAACAATATTATATAAAACAAAATTATATAACACAATATCATATAAAACAATATTATATAAAACAGTATTATGTAAAACAATATTATATAAAACAGTATTATATAAAACAATATTATATAAAACAATATTATATAAAACAATATTATGTAAAACAATATTATATAAAACAATATTATATAAAACAGTATTATATAAAACAATATCATATAAAACAATATTATATAAAACAGTATTATGTAAAACAATATTATATAAAACAGTATTATATAAAACAAAATTATATAAAACAGTATTATGTAAAACAATATTATATAAAACAGTATTATGTAAAACAATATTATATAAAACAATATTATATAAAACAGTATTATGTAAAACAATATTATATAAAACAATATCATATAAAACAAAATTATATAAAACAGTATTATGTAAAACAATATTATATAAAACAATATTATATAAAACAGTATTATGTAAAACAATATCATATTTGGAAGGGATAAACACAGCCGTTTTGTACATTACCTATGAAATGGATTAAAGCACACATTTACCGGTAGAAATAAACATTTTTCACTAATATTTACATTTTTACAAGGTAATTCCTACTTTTTACAAGGTAATTCCTACTTTTTACAAGATAATTCCTACTTTTTACAAGGTAATTCCTACTTTTTACAAGGTAATTCCTACTTTTTACAAGATAATTCCTACTTTTTACAAGGTAATTCCTACTTTTTACAAGGTAATTCCTACTTTTTACAAGATAATTCCTACTTTTTACAAGGTAATTCCTACTTTTTACAAGGTAATTCCTACTTTTTACAAGATAATTCCTACTTTTTACAAGGTAATTCCTACTTTTTACAAGGTAATTTCTACTTTTTACAAGATAATTCCTACTTTTTACAAGGTAATTCCTACTTTTTACAAGGTAATTCCTACTTTTTACAAGATAATTCCTAACACAGTCACGACCTTTACAGCCAGAATAACGGCAAAGTAGCTGCATTTGCGTTTGTTTAAGCTGTTTTCTATTGACATTCATTTGGATACATACATAACTATGAGCCGGCGATGCCCGATTTTGCCTGGCATAGCTAGAAAAGGTTGCCTTCTCGTCAGGCCACTCGACACTGTTCATTACGAGGAGATAGTATTGCATATAAAAAACACGAGGCTAGAAGGTAGCGCAATAGTTTGTTGCTAGGAAACCTAAAAGACCAGTTGCTGAAAACAGCTGGTGAAACTAGAAACGTGGGAGGATTTGACTGCAACAAAGGGACTGGAGAAATTCATGCTCATCCCTCACCACTTTAGGTCTTCAGATGCTCCATGTCTCTTCCCAAAAGAATATATGCTAGCTAGTTAACTAGCAAAAACTTTCCTCGTTGGACCTGTGTCCACAATGTATCCAATTTCAGTTTGTGTGGTTGTAGGTTTATCTTTCTGTAACTTTGTAGCCTGTATGGTCTGCATGTGTAGGTTTATCTTTCTGTAACTTTGTAGCCAGTATGCTCTGCATGTGTAGGTTTATCTTTCTGTAACTTTGTAGCCAGTATGCTCTGCATGTGTAGGTTTATCTTTCTGTAACTTTGTAGCCAGTATGCTCTGCATGTGTTGGTTTATCTTTCTGTAACTTTGTAACCAGTATGGTCTGCATGTGTAGGGGTTTACTGCGTCATGATTGCAAGGTGACCCAATATCTTTTCCAAATGTCCTGTTATCTGGAATGCCTTTCTAGCTATGATTATTCAGGAATGTTGTGGTATCAATCAATATACTCGATCGTAAAACAATGTCACAAATGACCTTACCTTATACCTAATACAGTCAACAGACAATATACAATAGAACTCAATGGATCCCAATAGAACTAAATTGATCCCAATAGAACTCAATTGATCCCAATAGAACTAAATTGATCCCAATATAATTGAATGGATCCCAATAGAACCCAATGGATCCCAATAGAACCCAATGGATCCCAATAGAACCCAATGGATCCCAATAGAACTCAATGGATCCCAATATAACCCAATGTATCCCAATACAACCCAATGGATCCCAATATAACCCAATGGATCCCAGTAGAACCCAACAGATCCCAATAGAACTCAATGGATCCCAAAATAACTCAATGGATCCCCTATAGAACCCAATGGATCCCAATAGAACTCAATGGATCCCAATAGAACTCAATGGATTCCAATAGAACTCAATGGATCCCAATAGAACTCAATGGATCCCAAAAGAACTCAATGGATCCCCTATAGAACCCAATGGATCCCAATAGAACTCAATAATTCCAATAGAACTCAATGGATCCCAATAGAACCCAATGGATCCCAATAGAACTCAATAGAACCATCAAACAAGCAAAGTGTCAATACAGGATTAAGATTGAATCCTACTACACCGGCTCTGACACTCGTCGGATGTGGCAGGGCTTGCAAACCATTACAGACCACAAAGGGAAACCCAGACGCGAGCTGCCCAGTGACACGAGACTACCCGATGAGCTAAATGCCTTTAAAGCTCGCTTCGAGGCAAGCAACACTGAAGCATGCATGAGAGCACCAGCTGTTCTGGATGACTATGTGATCACGCTCTTGGTACCCGATGTGAGCAAGACCTTTAAACAGGTCAACATTCACAAAGCCACAGGGCCGGATGGATTACCAGGACGTGTACTCAAAGCATGTACGGACCAACTGGCAGGTGTCTTCACTGACATTCTCAATCTCTCCCTGACCGAGTCTGTAATACCTACATGTTTCAAGCAGACCACCATAGTCCCCTGTTCCCAAGGAAGCGAAGGTAACCTGCCTAAATGACTACCGAACCGTAGCACTCACGTCTGTAGCCATGAAGTGGTTTGAAAGGCTGGTCATGGCTCACATCAACAGCATCCTCCAGGATACCCTAGACCCACTCCAATTCACATACCGCCCCAACAGATCCACAGATGATGCAATCTCTATTGCACTCCACACTGCCCTTTCCCAACTGGACAAAAGGAACACCTATGTGAGAATGTTGTTCATTGATGACAGCTCAGCGTTCAGCACCATAGTGCCCACGAAGCTCATCAATAAGCTAAGGACCCTGGGACTAAACACCTCCCTCTGCAACTGGATCCTGGATTTCCTGACGGGCCGCCCCCAGGTGGTGAGGGTAGGTAGCAACACATCTGCCACGCTGATCCGCAACACTGGTGCCCCTTAGGGGTGTGTACTTAGTCCCCACCTGTACTCACTGTTCACCCACGACTGCCTGGACAAACACAACTCCAACACCATCATTAAGTTTGCTGACTACACAACAGCGGTAGGCTTGATCACCGACAACGATGAGACAGACTACATACAGGAGGTCAGAAAACTAACAGTGTGGTGCCAGGAACCTCTCCCACCATGTGGGCAAGACAAAGGAGCTGATCGTGGACTACAGGAAAAGGCGGGCCGAACAGGCCCCCATTAACATCGACGGGGCTGTAATGGAGCAGGTCTAGAGTTTCAAGTTCCTTGGTGTCCACATCACCAACGAACTATCATGGTCCAAACACACCAAAACAGTCGTTAACAGAGGGCACGACAACACCTTTCCTCCCTCAGGAGACTGAAAAGATTTGGCAAAAGCTTCCACCCCCCAAACCATGAGACTGCTGAACAATTAATCAAATGGCCACCAGGCTATTACATTGACCCCGCCCTCCATTTGTTTTCTACACTGCTGCTACTCGCTGTTTATTATCTATAGTCACTTCACCCCTACCTACATGTACATATTACCTCGACTAACCTGTACCCACCGCACACTGACACTGTACCGGTACCCCCCTGTATATAGCCTCCACATTGACTCTGTACCGTAATACCCTGTATATAGCCTCCACATTGACTCTGTACCGTAATACTCTGTATATAGCCTCCACATTGATACTGTACCGGTACCCCCTGTACATAGCCTCCACATTGACTCTGTACCGGTACCCCCTGTATATAGCCTCCACATTGACTCTGTACCGGTACCCCCTGTATATAGCCTCCACATTGACTCTGTACCGGTACCCCCTGTATATAGCCTCCACATTGACTCTGTACCGGTACCCCCTGTATATAGCCTCCACATTGACTCTGTACCGGTACCCCCTGTATATAGCCTCAACATTGAATTTGTACCGGTACCCCCTGTATATAGTCTCCATATTGACTCTGTACCGGTACACCCTGTATATAGCCTCCACATTGATACTGTACCGGTACCCCCTGTACATAGCCTCCACATTGACTCTGTACCGGTACCCCCTGTATATAGCCTCCACATTGACTCTGTACCAGTACCCCCTGTATATAGCCTCCACACTGACTCTGTACCGGTACCCCCTGTATATAGCCTCCACACTGACTCTGTACCGGTACCCCCTGTATATAGCCTCCACATTGACTCTGTACCGGTACCCCCTGTATATAGCCTCCACATTGACTCTGTACCGGTACCCCCTGTATATAGCCTCCACATTGACTCTGTACCGGTACCCCCTGTATATAGCCTCCACATTGACTCGGCACCGGTACCTCCTGTATATAGCCTCCACATTGACTCGGTACCGGTACCCCCTGTATATAGCCTCCACATTGACTCTGTACCGGTACCCCCTGTATATAGCCTCCACATTGACTCTGTACCGTAATACTCTGTATATAGCCTCCACATTGACTGTGTACCGGTACCCCCTGTATATAGCCTCCACATTGACTCTGTACCGTAATACCCTGTATATAGCCTCCACATTGACTCGGTACCGGTACCCCCTGTATATAGCCTCCACATTGACTCTGTACCGGTACCCCCTGTATATAGCCTCCACATTGACTCTGTACCGGTACCCCCTGTATATAGCCTCCACATTGACTCTGTACCGGTACCCCCTGTATATAGCCTCCACATTGACTCTGTACCGGTACCCCCTGTATATAGTCTCCACAGTGACTCTGTACCGGTACCCCCCCTGTATATAGCCTCCACATTGACTCTGTACCGGTACCCCCTGTATATAGCCTCGTAATTGTTATTTTATTGTTTTTATTGTGTTTATTTTATAATTTTATTTTATTATTATTATAATTTTATTTTGTATTTTTTTTGTCGTTTTTATATATATATGTATTGTTATTTTATTTTTTTCATTTATTTATTTTTTTTTTTTTTTTCTTCTTTCATCACATTTCCAGTGGGACAGAAGTTTACATACGTAGCAGTTCAGACGTCCTCTACCCTCCTCTTGTCGTGTCCCGTGTATATATATATTATATATTTACATATTTTTTTTCTTCACTTATCTTTTTATATATATATATTCTTTTTTAATTCTAAAAACTCAACCTCAAAGCACTCTCCTGCAACCCGCCTCACCAATTTAAAAAAAGAAAGTATTATTTACCTCATCTGAATTCCACAACAGAAGCTAGCAAGAGGTTAGCCATTTTCACTGGCTAACGTTGAAGTTCAGCTAGCCACGGTTAGCTGTCATCAGCTATCCATTAGCTCGAAAAGCTATCGCCAGTTTTTGTACAGCGCGACTCAGACCAGAGCATACCGGACCTATTCTCTCTCCTTTCCCCGATTTCTACCGCAGGCTCTGGACATTTACACCTGGATCTTGCAGCTAACGAGCTGCTACCTGAGTGACTATTGGCAACGTCGGTCACGGAATTAACACACATTATTACGGAGCTAGCCAGCTAGCCAGCTGAAGAGTTCCGTCAGCCACTCCTGGGCTATTCCTGAGCTAGCCAGCTGAAGTGTCTCCTGGGCTACAACTCACCTATCCTGACCCGTTTTACTGCCGATCCGGAGCCCCATCGGGTCTTCACGACTGGACCACCGACGTTATCTGCCCGAGGGAGTTATCCAACTGGCCCCTCCGTCGCGACGTAACCTGATCGCCCATCTGCGGCCCGCTAATCGTTAGCTGTCTTTTCGGCTGCGATCTGAATAGGTCTATCGGACACTTTTCTTGGGCCACTATAACTAACTATTTTGCCAACTTGGACAGGTCCCCCCTTCCACACGGAACCCCACTAACCCACAGACGGAAACGCACGAGCTGGCTAAAAACAGACCTCCCTCCCATCTTCCACCAGCTTGCTACCTATGGCCCGGCTAGCTGTCTGAATCTCACTGGACCCTTTGATCACTCGGCTAAGCATGCCTCTCCTTAATGTCAATATGCCTTCTCCATTGCTGTTCTGGTTAGTGTTTATTGGCTTATTTCACTGTAGAGCCTCTAGCCCTGCTCATTATACCTTATCCAACCTCTCAGTTCCTCCACCCACACATGCTATGACATCTTCTGGTTTCAATGATGTTTCTAGAGACAATATCTCTCTCACTATCACTAAATGCCTAGGTTTACCTCCTCTGTACTCACATCCCACCATACCTTTGTCTGTACATTATACCTTGAAGCTATTTTATCGCCCCCAGAAACCTGCTCCTTTTTCTCTCTATTCTGGACGTCACAGACGACCAATTCTTATAGCTTTTAGCCGTACCCTCATACTTATTCTTCTCTGCTCCTCTGGGGATGTAGAGGTGAATCCAGGCCCTGCAGTGCCTGGCTCCACTCCTACTCCCCAGGCGCTCTCTTTTGATGACTTCTGTAACCGTAATAACCTTGGTTTCATGCATGTTAACATTAGAAGCCTCCTCCCTAAGTTTGTTTTATTCACTGCTTTAGCACACTCCGCCAACCCGGATGTCCTAGCTGTGTCTGAATCTTGGCTTAGGAAGTCCACCAAAAACTCTGAAATCTTCATCCCTAACTACAACGTTTTCAGACAAGATAGAACGACCAAAGGGAGCGGTGTTGCAATCTACTGCAGAGATAGCCTGCAGAGTTCTGTCCTGCTATCCAGGTCTGTACCCAAACAATTTGAACTTCTACTTTTAAAAATCCACCTCTCCAAAAACAAGTCTCTCACCGTTGCCGCCTGCTATAGACCCCCCTCGGCCCCTAGTTGTGCTCTGGACACCATATGTGAACTGATTGCCCCCCATCTATCTTCAGAGCTCGTGCTACTAGGTGACCTAAACTGGGACATGCTTAACACCCTAGCCATCCTACAATCCAAGCTTGATGCCCTCAATCTCACACAAATTATTAATGAACCCACCAGGTACAATCCCAAAGCCGCAAACACTGGCACCCTCATAGATATCATCCTAACCAACGTGCCCTCTAAATACACCTCTGCTGTTTTCAACCAAGATCTCAGCGATCACTGCCTCATTGCCTGCACCCGTAATGGGTCAGCGGTCAAACGACCTCCACTCATCACTGTCAAACGCTCCCTGAAACATTTCAACGAGCAAGCCTTTCTAATCGACCTGGCCCTGGTATCCTGGAAGGATATTGACCTCATCCCGTCAGTAGAGGATGCCTGGTTATTTTAAAAAAATGCCTTCCTCTCCATCTTAAATAAGCATGCCCCTTTCAAGAAATTTAGAACCAGGAACAGATATAGCCCTTGGTTCTCCCCAGACCTGACTGCCCTTAACCAACAGAAAAATATCCTGTGGCGTTCTGCATTAGCATCGAACTGCCCCCGCGATATGCAACTTTTTAGGGAAGTTAGAAACCAATACACACAGGCAGTTAGAAACGCCAAGGCTAGCTTTTTCAAACAGAAATTCGCTTCGTGCAACTCCAACTCTAAAAAGTTCTGGGACACTGTAAAGTCCATGGAGAATAAGAACACCTCCTCCCAACTGCCCACTGCACTGAGGATAGGAAACTCTGTCACCACCGATAAGCCCACTATAATTGAGAATTTCAATAAGCATTTTTCTACGGCTGGCCATGCTTTCCACCTAACTACCCCTACTGCATTCAACAGCACTGCACCCCCCACAGCTACTCGCCCAAGCCTCCCCCATTTCTCCTTCTCCCAAATCCATTCAGCTGATGTTCTGAAAGAGCTGCAAAATCTGGACCCCTACAAATCAGCTGGGCTTGACAATCTGGACCCTTTCTTTCTAAAATTATCTGCCGAAATTATTGCAACCCCTATTACTAGCCTGTTCAACCTCTCTTTCGTGTCGTCTGAGATTCCCATAGATTGGAAAGCAGCTGCTGTCATCCCCCTCTTCAAAGGAGGTGACACTCTTGACCCAAATTGCTACAGACCTATATCCATCCTACCCTGCCTTTCTAAGGTCTTCGAAAGCCAAGTCAACAAACAGATTACCGACCATTTCGAATCCCACCGCACCCTCTCCGCTATGCAATCTGGTTTCAGAGCTGGTCATGGGTGCACCTCAGCCACGCTCAAGGTCCTAAACGACATCGTAACCGCCATCGATAAGAAACATTACTGTGCTGCCGTATTCATTGACCTGGCCAAAGCTTTTGACTCTGTTAATCACCACATCCTCATCGGCAGACTCAGTAGCCTTGGTTTCTCAAACGATTGCGTCGCCTGGTTCACCAACTACTTCTCTGACAGAGTTCAGTGTGTCAAATCGGAGGGCCTACTGTCTGGACCTCTGGCAGTCTCTATGGGGGTACCACAGGGTTCAATTCTTGGGCCAACTCTTTTCTCTGTATACATAAATGATGTCGCTCTTGCTGCTGGTGAATCTCTGATCCACCTCTACGCAGACGACACCATTCTGTACACTTCTGGCCCTTCTTTGGACACTGTGTTAACAACCCTCCAGACGAGCTTCAATGCCATTCAACTCTCCTTCCGTGGTCTCCAACTGCTCCTAAACACAAGTAAAACTAAATGCATGCTCTTCAACCGATCGCTGCCTGCACCTGCCCGCCTGTCCAGCATCACTTCTCTGGACGGTTCTAACTTAGAATTTGTGGACAACTACAAATACCTAGGTGTCCGGTTAGACTGTAAACTCTCCTTCCAGACTCACATCAATCATCTCCAATCCAAAGTGAAATCTCGAATTGGCTTCCTATTTCGCAACAAAGCATCCTTCACTCATGCTGCCAAACATACCCTCGTAAAACTGACCATCCTACCAATCCTCGACTTCGGCGATGTCATTTACAAAATAGCTTCCAATACCCTACTCAACAAGCTGGATGCAGTCTATCACAGTGCCATCCGTTTTGTCACCAAAGCCCCATATACTACCCACCACTGCGACCTGTACGCTCTCGTTGGCTGGCCTTCGCTTCATAATCGTCGCCAAACACATTGGCTCCAGGTCATCTACAAGACTCTGCTAGGTAAAGTCCCCCCTTATCTCCGCTCACTGGTCACCATAGCAGCACCCACCTGTAGCACGCGCTCCAGCAGGTATATCTCTCTGGTCACCCCTAAAGCCAACTCCTCCTTTGGTCGTCTCTCCTTCCAGTTCTCTGCTGCCAATGACTGGAACGAACTACAAAAATCTCTGAAACTGGAAACACTTATCTCCCTCACTAGCTTTAAGCACCAGCTGTCAGAGCAGCTCACAGATCACTGCACCTGTACATAGCCCATCTATAATTTAGCCCAAACTACTACCTCTTCCCCTACTGTATTTATTTATTTTATTTATTTTGCTCCTTTGCACCATATTATTTATATTTTATCTTTGAACTTTCTTCAAACTACAAATCTACCATTCCAGTGTTTTTCTTGCTATACTTTATTTACTTTGCCACCATGGCATTTTTTTGCCTTTACCTCCCTTATCTCACATCATTTGCTCACATTGTATATAGTCTTATTTATTAATTTATTTTTTTATTCTACTGCATCATTGATTGTATGTTGTTTTACTCCATGTGTAACTCTGTGTTTTTGTATGTTGTCGAAGTGCTTTGCTTTATCTTGGCCAGGTCGCAATTGTAAATGAGAACTTGTTCTCAACTTGCCTACCTGGTTAAATAAAGGTGAAATAAATAAATAAATAAAAATTGTGTTACTTTACAAAATATATTTTTTACTTTTATTTCTTTGGTAAATATTTTCTTAACTCTTCTTGAACTGCACTGTTGGTTAAGGGCTTGTAAGTAAGCATTTCACGGTAAGGTCTACACTTGTTGTATTCAGAATTTCACGGTAAGGTCTACACTTGTTGTATTCGGCGCATGTGACAAATAAAGTTTGATTTGATTTAAATGATCCATGGTATGACCATCTTAAAACAATTCCATATCTTAGTTTATGGCTTAGACTTTTAACCTTGTCTTGTTCACAACCCAGACAGACAGACAGACAGACAGACAGACAGACAGACAGACAGACAGACAGACAGACAGACAGACAGACAGACAGACAGACAGACAGACAGACAGACCAACCTGGTCCATGATGTCTTTAACCTTGTCTTGTTCACAGTCCAGAATGACTCTCCTCTCCTTTCGTATCTCCAGGTCTTGGAACATGGAGCGATACGCCTCGTCCTTCCTCTCATCCTTCAGGTTGCCCACGTTGATGGCTGTTACAATCCACTTCCTCTCTGCTGCTGTATCCAGGATCACTTGCAGGGTGGACAGACCTACACATATATAGACACACGGTAGGATAGAAAGGTGACTGGGGTTAGGGTCACGGTAGGATAGAAAGGTAACTGGGGTCACGGTAGGATAGAAAGGTGACTGGGGTTAGGGTCACGGTAGGATAGAAAGGTAACTGGGGTTGGGGTCACGGTAGGATAGAAAGGTAACTGGGGTTAGGGTCACGGTAGGATAGAAAGGTAACTGGGGTTAGGGTCACGGTAGGATAGAAAGGTAACTGAGGTTAGGGTCACGGTAGGATAGAAAGGTGACTGGGGTCACGGTAGGATAGAAAGGTAACTGGGGTTAGGGTCACGGTAGGATAGAAAGGTAACTGGGGTTAGGGTCACGGTAGGATAGAAAGGTAACTGGGGTCACGGTAGGATAGAAAGGTGACTGGAGTTAGGGTAGGATAGAAAGGTAACTGGGGTTAGGGTCACGGTAGGATAGAAAGGTGACTGGGGTCACGGTAGGATAGAAAGGTAACTGGGGTTAGGGTCACGGTAGGATAGAAAGGTGACTGGGGTCACGGTAGGATAGAAAGGTAACTGGGGTTAGGGTCACGGTAGGATAGAAAGGTAACTGGGGTCACGGTAGGATAGAAAGGTAACTGGGGTTAGGGTCACGGTAGGATAGAAAGGTAACTGGGGTTAGGGTCACGGTAGGATAGAAAGGTAACTGGGGTCACGGTAGGTTAGAAAGGTAACTGGGGTTAGGGTCACGGTAGGATAGAAAGGTAACTGGGGTCACGGTAGGATAGAAAGGTAACTGGGGTTAGGGTCACGGTAGGATAGAAAGGTAACTGGGGTTAGGGTCACGGTAGGATAGAAAGGTAACTGGGGTTAGGGTCACGGTAGGATAGAAAGGTAACTGGGGTCACGGTAGGTTAGAAAGGTAACTGGGGTCACGGTAGGATAGAAAGGTAACTGGGGTTAGGGTCACGGTAGGATAGAAAGGTAACTGGGGTTAGGGTCACGGTAGGATAGAAAGGTAACTGGGGTTAGGGTCACGGTAGGATAGAAAGGTAACTGGGGTTAGGGTCACGGTAGGATAGAAAGGTAACTGGGGTTAGGGTCACGGTAGGATAGAAAGGTAACTGGGGTTAGGGTCACGGTAGGATAGAAAGGTAACTGGGGTTAGGGTCACGGTAGGATAGAAAGGTAACTGGGGTTAGGGTCACGGTAGGATAGAAAGGTAACTGGGGTTAGGGTCACGGTAGGATAGAAAGGTAACTGGGGTTAGGGTCACGGTAGGATAGAAAGGTGACTGGGGTTAGGGTCACGGTAGGATAGAAAGGTAACTGGGGTTAGGGTCACGGTAGGATAGAAAGGTAACTGGGGTTAGGGTCACGGTAGGATAGAAAGGTGACTGGGGTCACGGTAGGATAGAAAGGTGACTGGGGTTAGGGTCACGGTAGGATAGAAAGGTGACTGGGGTTAGGGTCACGGTAGGATAGAAAGGTGACTGGGGTTAGGGTCACGGTAGGATAGAAAGGTAACTGGGGTCACGGTAGGATAGAAAGGTAACTGGGGTCACGGTAGGATAGAAAGGTAACTGGGGTTAGGGTCACGGTAGGATAGAAAGGTGACTGGGGTTAGGGTCACGGTAGGATAGAAAGGTAACTGGGGTCACGGTAGGATAGAAAGGTAACTGGGGTTGGGGTCACGGTAGGATAGAAAGGTGACTGGGGTTGGGGTCACGGTAGGATAGAAAGGTAACTGGGGTTAGGGTCACGGTAGGATAGAAAGGTAACTGGGGTTAGAGTCACGGTAGGATAGAAAGGTGACTGGGGTTAGGGTCACGGTAGGATAGAAAGGTAACTGGGGTTAGGGTCACGGTAGGATAGAAAGGTAACTGGGGTTAGGGTCACGGTAGGATAGAAAGGTAACTGGGGTCACGGTAGGATAGAAAGGTAACTGGGGTTAGGGTCACGGTAGGATAGAAAGGTGAAAGGGGTTAGGGTCACGGTAGGATAGAAAGGTAACTGGGGTTGGGGTCACGGTAGGATAGAAAGGTAACTGGGGTTAGGGTCACGGTAGGATAGAAAGGTAACTGGGGTTGGGGTCACGGTAGGATAGAAAGGTGAAAGGGGTTAGGGTCACGGTAGGATAGAAAGGTAACTGGGGTTAGGGTCACGGTAGGATAGAAAGGTGACTGGGGTTAGGGTCACGGTAGGATAGAAAGGTAACTGGGGTTAGGGTCACGGTAGGATAGAAAGGTAACTGGGGTTGGGGTCACGGTAGGATAGAAAGGTGAAAGGGGTTAGGGTCACGGTAGGATAGAAAGGTAACTGGGGTTAGGGTCACGGTAGGATAGAAAGGTAACTGGGGTCACGGTAGGATAGAAAGGTAACTGGGGTTAGGGTCACGGTAGGATAGAAAGGTAACTGGGGTTAGGGTCACGGTAGGATAGAAAGGTAACTGGGGTTAGGGTCACGGTAGGATAGAAAGGTGAAAGGGGTTGGGGTCACGGTAGGATAGAAAGGTAACTGGGGTCACGGTAGGATAGAAAGGTAACTGGGGTTAGGGTCACGGTAGGATAGAAAGGTAACTGGGGTTGGGGTCACGGTAGGATAGAAAGGTGGCTGGGGTTGGGGTCACGGTAGGATAGAAAGGGGTTGGGGTCACGGTAGGATAGAAAGGTAACTGGGGTTAGGGTCACGGTAGGATAGAAAGGTAACTGGGGTTAGGGTCACGGTAGGATAGAAAGGTGACTGGGGTCACGGTAGGATAGAAAGGTGAAAGGGGTTAGGGTCACGGTAGGATAGAAAGGTAACTGGGGTTAGGGTCACGGTAGGATAGAAAGGTAACTGGGGTTAGGGTCACGGTAGGATAGAAAGGTAACTGGGGTCACGGTAGGTTAGAAAGGTAACTGGGGTTGGGGTCACGGTAGGATAGAAAGGTGACTGGGGTTAGGGTCACGGTAGGATAGAAAGGTAACTGGGGTTAGGGTCACGGTAGGATAGAAAGGTAACTGGGGTTAGGGTCACGGTAGGATAGAAAGGTAACTGGGGTTAGGGTCACGGTAGGATAGAAAGGTAACTGGGGTTAGGGTCACGGTAGGATAGAAAGGTAACTGGGGTTAGGGTCACGGTAGGATAGAAAGGTAACTGGGGTCACGGTAGGATAGAAAGGTAACTGAGGTTAGGGTCACGGTAGGATAGAAAGGTAACTGGGGTTAGGGTCACGGTAGGATAGAAAGGTAACTGGGGTTAGGGACACGGTAGGATAGAAAGGTAACTGGGGTTAGGGTCACGGTAGGATAGAAAGGTAACTGGGGTTAGGGTCACGGTAGGATAGAAAGGTAACTGGGGTTAGGGTCACGGTAGGATAGAAAGGTAACTGGGGTTAGGGTCACGGTAGGATAGAAAGGTAACTGGGGTCACGGTAGGATAGAAAGGTAACTGGGGTTAGGGTCACGGTAGGATAGAAAGGTAACTGACTCTTCAGGAGGGTATCTCTCCAGGAACAGGGTTGGAGTGTAAACCTACAGGAGGGGTATCTCTCCAGGAACAGGGTTGGAGTGTAAACCTACAGGAGGGGTATCTCTCCAGGAACAGGGTTGGAGTGTAAACCTACAGGAGGGGTATCTCTCCAGGAACAGGGTTGGTGTGTAAACCTACAGGAGGGTATCTCTCCAGGAACAGGGTTGGAGTGTAAACCTACAGGAGGGGTATCTCTCCAGGAACAGGGTTGGAGTTAACCTACAGGAGGGGTATCTCTCCAGGAACAGGGTTGGAGTGAAAACCTACAGGAGGGGTATCTCTCCAGGAACAGGGTTGGGCAGCTCTGATCTACACAGATCAATAAGGGATCATAGCTTTCACCTGGATTCACCTGGTCAGTCTATGTCATGGAAACAGCAGGTATTCCTAATGTTTAGTATACTCTGTGTATATGATATACAGTAGACTGTCCTAAAGGTAGGAAAACCAATACTGACCAGATGTCCCTTAATGTCAGATCTGTACTATAGTGTATACTGTACATATGTAGATATACTGTATGTATGTATGTCTGTACAGTAGAAGTCGGAAGTTGACATACACCTTAGCCAAATTGTCACAGGCGTCGATGAACGGCGACCAAAATGCAGCGGGTTTTGTGCTCATCTTTCTTCTTTATTTGAAAGAACAACTCAAAACAAAACGACGAAACAGATCCGTAAGGCTCCCAGGCGATACAGAAAACAACCACCCACAAAGACAGGATAAAACAGGCTGCCTACGTATGGCTCCCAATCAGAGACAACGAAAGACACCTGCCTCTGATTGGAAGCCATACATGGCCACAACATAGAAAAAGAAACATATAAATGGAAAACTAGAACCAAAATCCCCTAGAACCCAAAAACACACAAAACAAACACCCCCTGCCACGCCCTGACCATACTACAATTACAAATGACCCCTTTACTGGTCAGGACGTGACAGTACCCCCCCCCCAAAGGTGCAGACCCCGACTGCACCTCCAAAACAAACAAAAAAAAACACAAAACCAACCCCAAACGGGAGGAGCATCGCTGGAGGCCTGCTGAGTGGAGCTGGGACCGGTCTCCCCGGACTGGGAAGACTTACAGGAGACTGGGTGCGCTGAGCAGGCACGAGGCACACTGTGCCATGGAGGTGCACCGGAGGTCTGGAGCTCAGGGCTGGCACACTCCGTCCTGGCTGGATGGTCACTGTAGCCCGGCACGGGCGGAGCGCTGGCACAGGGCGAACTGGGCTGTGCTGGAGAGTGATGGCTGCCGTGCGTAGAGCAGGCGCAGGGTAAGCTGGACTGAGGAGACGCACTGGTGGCCAGATGCGCTGCGCCGGCGCACTTCTCCCTGGCTGCCGGCCAACTCTCGCCCGGCAACGCTGCGGAGCCCTTACTGGCCGCACCGGACTGTGCGTGCGTATGGGCGACACCGTGCGCATTTCTGCGTAGCTCGGTGCTCTCCTCGTCACCCGCTCCCCACGGTAAGCACGGGGAGTTGGCTCAGGACTCCATCCTGACTCTGCCCAACTCCCCGTGTGCCCCCCCTCCCAATTTTTTTGGGGGGTGCCTCTCGGCCTCATGTAGCTCCCTTAATTTCCTCTCCCAGAAACGTCGTTCTGCCTCCCACGTCCATCCTTCTCCTCGGTGCTCCAATCCCCGCTGCTTGGTCCTTGTTTGGTGGGTAGTTCTGTCATGGGCGTCGTAAGGATTGGACCAAGGCGCAGCGGGTTAAGTGCTCATCTTCTTAATTTATTTAAAGAAAACACTTAAACAAAATAAACAAATGATGAAAAACTGTTCCATAAGGCTCCCAGGCGATACAGAAAATAACCACCCACAAAAACACAGGATAAACAGGCTGCCTAAGTATGGCTTCCAATCAGAGACAACGAAAGACACCTGCCTCTGATTGGAAACCATACCTGGCCACACATAGAAAAAGAAACATAGAAATAGAAAACTAGAACCAAAACACACAAAACAAACAGCCCCTGCCACGCCCTGACCATACTACAATTACAAATGTCCCCTTTACTGGTCAGGACGTGACAGTACCCCCCCCCCAAAGGTGCAGACCCCGACAGAAACATAGAAATGGAAAACTAGAACCAAAATCCCCTAGAACCAAAACACACAAAACAAACAGCCCCTGCCACGCCCTGACCATACTACAATTACAAATGACCCCTTTACTGGTCAGGACGTGACACAAATACATTTAAACTCACTTTTTCACAATTCCTGACATTTAATCCTAATAAAAAGTCCCTGTCATAGGTCAGTTAGGATCAACAATTTATTTTAAGAATGTGAAATGTCAGAATAATAGTATAGTGATTTCTTTTAGCTTTTATTTCTTTCATCACATTCCCAGTGGGACAGAAGTTTACATACACTCAATTAGTATTTGGTAGCATTGCCTTTAAATTGTTTAACTTGGGTCAAATGTTTCGGGTAGCCTTCCACAAGCTTCCCACGATAAGTTGGGTGAATTTTGGCGCATTCCTCCTGACAGAGTTGGTATAACTGAGTCAGGTTTGTAGGCCTTCTTGCCTGCACACGCTTTCAGTTCTGCCCACACATTTTCTATGGGATTGAGGTCAGGGCTTTGTGATGGCCACTCCAATACCTTGACTTTGTTGTCCTTAAGCCATTTTGCCACAACTTTGGAAGTATGCTTGGGGTCATTGTTCATTTGGAAGACCCATTTGCAACTAAGCTTTAACTTCCTGACTGATGTCTTCGGATGTTGCTTCAATATATCCACATCATTTCCTTTCCTCATGATGCCATCTATTTTGTGAAGTGCACCAGTCCCTCCTGCAGCAAAGCATCTTCGGCTTGCAAGCCTCCCCCTTTTTCCTCCAAACATAACAATGGTCATTATGGCCAAACAGTTCTATTTTTGTTTCATCAGACCAGAGGATATTTCTCCATAAAGTACGATCTTTGTCCCCATGTGCAGTTGCAAACCGTAGTCTGGCTTTTTTATGGCGGTTTTGGAGCAGTGGCTTCTTCCTTGCTGAGCGGCCTTTCAGGTTATGTCGATATAGGACTCGTTTTACTGTGGATATAGATACTTTTGTACCTGTTTCCTCCAGCATCTTCACAAGGTCCTTTGCTGTTGTTCTGGGATTGATTTTCACTTTTTGCACCAAAGTACGTTCATCTCTAGGAGACAGAACGCGTCTCCTTCCTGAGCGGTATGACGGCTGCGTGGTCCCATGGTGTTTATACTTGCATACTATTGTTTGTACAGATGAACGTGGTACCTTCAGGCGTTTGGAAATTGCTCCCAAGGATGAACCAGACTTGTGGAGGTCTACAATTTATTTTCTGTGGTCTTGGCTGATTTCTTTAGATTTTCCCATGATGTCAAGCAAAGAGGCACTGAGTTTGAAGGTAGGCCTTGAAATACACTGACAGGTACACCTCCAATTGACTCAAATGATGTCAATTAGCCTATCAGAAGCTTCTAAAGCCATGACATCATTTTCTGGAATTTTCCAAGCTGTTTAAAGTCACAGTCAACTTAGTGTATGTAAACTTCTGACCCACTGGAATTGTGATACAGTGAATTATAAGTGAAAATAATCTGTCTGTAAACAATTGTTGGAAAAAATACTTGTGTCATGCACAAAGTAGATGTCCTAACCAACTTGCCCAAACTATAGTTTGTTAACAAGAAATGTGTGGAGTGGTTGAAAAACGAGTTTTAATGACTCCAACCTTAGTGGATGTAAACTTCCCACTTCAACTGTATGTGTGTATGTGTGTGTGTGTGTGTGTGTGTGTGTGTGTGTGTGTGTGTGTGTGTGTGTGTGTGTGTGTGTGTGTGTGTGTGTGTGTGTGTGTGTGTGTGTGTGTGTGTGTGTGTGTGTGTGTATGTGTGTGTGTGTGTGTGTGTGTGTGTGTGTGTGTGTGTGTGTGTGTGTGTGTGTGTGTGTGTGTGTGTGTGTGTGGTGTGTGTGTGTGTGTGTGTGTGGTGTGTGTGTGTGTGTATGTGTGTGTGTGTGTGTGTGTGTGTGTGTGTGTGGTGTGTGTGTGTGTGTGTGTGTGTGTGTGTATGTGTGTGTGTGTGTGTGTGTGTGGTGTGTGTGTGTGTGTGTGTGTGTGTGTGTGTGTGTGTATGTGTGTGTGTGTGTGTGTGTGTGTGTGTGTGTGTGTGTGTGTGTGTGTGTGTGTGTGTGTGTGTGTGTGTGTGGGTGTGTGTGTGTGTGTGTGTGTGTGTGTGTGTATGTGTGTGGTGTGTGTGTGTGTGTGTGTGTGTGTGTGTGTGTGTGTGTGTGTGTGTGTGTGTATGTGTGTGTGTGTGTGTGTGTGTGTGTGTGTGTGTGTGTGTGTGTGTGTGTGTGTGTGTGTGTGTGTGTGTGTGTATGTGTGTGTGTGTGTGTGTGTGTGTGTGTAGGTAAGTAAAGAAATAAAACAACAGTAAAAAGACATTTGAAAATAACAGTAGCAAGGCGATATACAGACAGCGGTTAGTCAGGCTGATTGAGGTAGTATGTAGATATGGTTAAAGTGATGCATATATGATAAACAGAGAGTAGCAGGGGGAGGGCACACAATGCAAATAGTCCAGGTAACCATTGGTTACCTGTTCAGGAGTCTTATGGCTTGGGGGGGAAAAACTGTTGAGAAGCCTTTTTGTCCAACACTTAGCACTCCGGTACCGCTTGCCATGCGGTAGTAGAGAGAACAGTCTATGACTGGGGTGGCTGGGGTCTTTGACAATTTTTAGGGCCTTCCACTAACACCGCCTGGTGTAGAGGTCCAGGATGGCAGGCGGCTTTGCCCCAGTGATGTACTGGGCCGTACGCACTACCCTCTGAAGTGCCTTGTGGTCGGAGGCCGAGCAGTTGCAATGCCAGGCAGTGATGCAACCAGTCAGGATGATCTCGATGGTGCAGCTGTAGAGCCTTTTGAGGATCTGAGGACCCATGCCAAATCTTTTTAGTTTCCTGAGGGGGAATAGGTTTTGTCGTGCCCTCTTCACGACTGTCTTGGTGTGTTTGGACCATTCTAATTTGTTGGTGATGTGGACTTCAAGGAACTTGAAGCTCTCAACCTGCTCCACTACAGCCCTGTCGATGAGAATGGGGGCGTGCTCTGTCCTCCTTTTCCTGTAGTCCACAATCATCTCCTTAGTCTTGGTTACATTGAGGGATAGGTTGTTATTCTGGCACCACCCGGCCAGGTCTCTGACCTCCTCCCTATAGGCTGTCTCGTCGTTGTCGGTGATCAGGCCTACCACTGTTGTGTCGTCAGCAAACTTAATGATGGTGTTGGAGTCGTGCCTGGCCATGCAGTCGTGGGTGAACAGGGAGTACAGGAGGGGACTGAGCACGCACCCCTGGGGAGCTCCAGTGTTGAGGATCAGCGTGGCAGATGTGTTGCTACCTACCCTCACCACCTGGGGGCGGCCCGTCAGGAAGTCCAGGATCCAGTTGCAGAGGGAGGTGTTTAGTCCCAGGGTCCTTAGCTTAGTGATGAGCTTTGAGGGCACTATGGTGTTGAACGCTGAGCTGTAGTCAATGAACAGCATTCTCACATGGGTGTTCCTTTTGTCCAGGTGGGAAAGGGCAGTGTGGAGTGCAATAGATATTGCATCATCTGTGGATCTGTTTGGGCGGTATGCAAATTGGAGTGGGTCTAGGGTTTCTGGGATAATGGTGTTGATGTGAGCCATGACCAGCCTTTCAAAGGACTTCATGGCTACGGACGTGAGTGCTACGAGTCTGTAGTCATTTAGGCAGGTTACCTTTGTGTTCTTGGGCACAGGGACAATGGTGGTCTGCTTGAAGCATGTTGGTATTACAGACTCAATCAGGGACATGTTGAAAATGTCAGTGAAGACACCTGCCAGTTGGGTCAGCACATGCCCGGAGTACACGTCCTGGTAATCCGTCTGGCCCTGCGGCCTTGTGTATGTTGACCTGTTTAAAGGTCTTACTCATGTCGGCTACGGAGGGCGTGATCACACAGTCGTCCGGAACAGCTGATGCTCTCATGCATGCCTCAGTGTTGCTTGCCTCAAAGCGAGCATAGAAGTGATTTAGCTCGTCTGGTAGGCTCGTGTCACTGGGCAGCTCGCGGCTGTGCTTCCCTTTGTAGTCTGTAATGGTTTCCAAGCCCTGCCACATCTGACGAGCGTCGGAGCCGGTGTAGTATGATTCAATCTTAGCCCTGTATTGATGCTTTGCCTGTTTGATGGTTCGTCGCAGGGCATAGCAGGATTTCTTCTAAGCTTCCGGGTTAGAGTCCCGCACCTTGAAAGCGGCAGCTCTACCCTTTAGCTCAGTGCGAATGTTGCCTGTAATCCATGGCTTCTGGTTGGGGTATGTACGTACAGTCACTGTGGGGACGACATCCTCGATGCACTTATTGATAAAGCCAGTGACTGAAGAATCCCGGAACATGTTCCAGTCTGTGCTAGCAAAACAATCCTGTAGTTTAGCATCTGCTTCATCTGACCACTTTTTTATTGAGCGAGTCACTGGTGCTTCCTGCTTTAATTTTTGCTTGTAAGCAGGAATCAGGAGGATAGAGTTGTGGTTGGATTTACCAAATGGAGGGTGAGGGAGAGCTTTGTACGCGTCTCTGTGTGTGGAGTACAGGTGATCTAGAGGTTTTTTTCCCTCTGGTTGCACATTTGACATGTTGATAAAGATTTGGTAGAACTGATTTAAGTTTCCCTGCATTAAAGTCTCCGGCCACTAGGAGCGCCGCCTCTGGGTGAGTGGTTTCCTCTTTGCTTATTTCCTTATACAGCTGGCTGAGTGCGGTCTTAGTGCCAGCATCTGTCTATGGTGGTAAATAAACAGCCACGAAAAGTATAGCTGAGAACTCTCTAGGCAAGTAGTGTGACCTGCAATTTATCATAATATACTCTACTTCAGGCGAGCAAAATCTAGAGGCTTCCTTAGAAAAGGGCACACAATGCTGTGGGGATGTTTTTCAGCAGCAGGGAAACTAGTCAAGATCGAGGGAAAGATGAACGGAGCAATCGGGGGAGAAGGGCCTTGGTCAGGGAGGTGACTAAGAACCCGATGGTCACTCTGACAGAGCTCCAGAGTTCCTGTGTGGAGATGGGAGAACCTTCTAGAAGGACAACCATCTCTGGAGCACTCCACCAATCAGGCCTTTATGGTAGAGTGGCCAGACGGAAGCCATTCTTCCGTAAAAGGCACAACAGCCCACTTGAAGTTTGCCAAAAGGCACCTAAAGGACTGACCATGAGAAACAAGATTCTCTGGTCTGATGAAACCAAGATTGAACTCTTTGACCTGAATGCCAAGCGTCACGTCTGGAGGAAACCTGGCACCATCCCTACGGTGAAGCATGGTGGTGGCAGCATCATGCTGTGGGGATGTTTTTCAGCGGCAGGGAAACTAGTCAAGATCGAGGGAAAGATGAACGGAGCAAAGTACAGAGAGATCCTTGATGAAAACCTGCTCCAGAGTGCTCAGGACCTCAGACTGGGGTGAAGGTTCAACTTCCCAACAGGACAACAACCCTAAGCACACAGCCAAGACAACGCAGGAGCGGCTTCGGGACAAGTCTCTGAATGTCCTTGAGTGGCCCAGCCAGAGCCCGGACTTGAACCCGATTGAACATCTCTGGAGAGACCTGAAAACAGCTGTGCAGCGACGCTCCCCATCCAACCTGACAGAGCTTGAGAGGATCTGCAGAGAAGAATGGGAGATACTCCACCAAATACAGGTGTGCCAAGCTTATATAGCATCATACCCAAGAAGACTCGAGGCTGTAATCGCTGCCAAAGGTGCTTCAACAAAGTACTGAGCAAAGGGTCTGAATAGTTATGTAAATTTGATATTTCAGTTTGTATTTGTAATACATTTGAAAACATTTCTAAAAACCTGTTTTTGCTTTTTCATTAGGGGGTTATTGTGTGTAGTTTGATGGGGGGAATAAAAACAATTTAATACCATTTTATAATAAGGCTGTAACATAACAAAAATGTGTAAAAAGTCAAGGGGTCTGAATACTTTCTGAATGCCCTGTATGAATAGATGTATAGGTAGTAGGTAGTAGACTCACCTCTGTCACTGTCATAGAGGTAGGCGAACTTGTCCCACTTGTAATACTCCACTAAGCTGACCAGAGGTCCCTTGATGTCGGGTCTCATCTGAAGGACAAACTGATTCAGTCCGTCAGCAGGGAAGGACGGCGTGATGAAGGACACGTGGAGGGTCTCACAGAAAGACGTGATGGTGTTCACACTCTTCTTGTCATAGAAACCAAAGATGGCATACACACCCCTGGAGAACTGGGAACAAACTGCAGAGAGAGGGAGGGGAGGGGGAGGGAGGGAGGAGAGGGGGGAGGGGGAAAGAGGGAGGGAGGGAGGGAGGGAGGGAGGGAGAGAGGGGGAGGGGGAGGGCAGAGAGAGAGGGGAGAGGGGGAGGGAGGGAGAGAGGGAGGGAGGGAGGGGAGAGGGGGAGGGAGGGAGAGAGGGAGAGAGAGGGGGAGGGAGGGCAGAGAGGGGGGAGAGGGGGAGGGAGGGAGAGAGGGAGAGAGGGAGGGAGAGAGGGGGAGGGAGGGAGGGACGGAGAGGGGAGAGGGGAGAGGGAGGGAGAGAGGGAGAGAGAGAGGGCAGAGAGGGGGGAGAGGGGGAGGGAGGGAGAGAGGGAGAGAGGGAGGGAGAGAGAGAGAGGGGGAGGGAGGGAGAGAGGGGGAGAGGGAGGAGGGAGAGAGGGAGAGAGGGAGAGAGGGAGGGGGAGGGAGAGAGGGGAGGGAGGGAGAGAGTGGGAGAGAGGGAGGGGGAGGGAGAGAGGGGAGGGAGGGAGAGAGTGGGAGAGGAGGAAGGGAGGGAGGGGAGGGAGGGAGGGAGGGAGGGAGGGAGGGAGGGAGGGAGGGAGGGAGGGAGGGAGGGAGAGAGAGAGAGGGGGAGGGAGGGCAGAGAGGGGGGAGAGGGGGAGGGAGGGAGAGAGGGAGAGAGGGAGGGAGAGAGGGGGAGGGAGGGAGGGACGGAGAGGGGAGAGGGGAGAGGGAGGGAGAGAGGGAGAGAGAGAGGGCAGAGAGGGGGGAGAGGGGGAGGGAGGGAGAGAGGGAGAGAGGGAGGGAGAGAGAGAGAGGGGGAGGGAGGGAGAGAGGGGGAGAGGGAGGAGGGAGAGAGGGAGAGAGGGAGAGAGGGAGGGGGAGGGAGAGAGGGGAGGGAGGGAGAGAGTGGGAGAGAGGGAGGGGGAGGGAGAGAGGGGAGGGAGGGAGAGAGTGGGAGAGGAGGAAGGGAGGGAGGGAGGGAGGGGAGGGAGGGGGGAGGGAGGGGGGGGAGGGAGGGAGGGAGGGAGGGAGGGAGGGAGGGAGGGAGGGAGGAGGGAGGGAGAGAGAGAGAGGGGGAGGGGGAGGGAGAGAGAGAGGGGAGGGAGGGCAGAGAGGGGGGAGAGGGGGAGGGAGGGAGAGAGGGAGAGAGGGAGGGAGAGAGAGAGAGGGGGAGGGAAGGAGAGAGAGGGGGAGGGAGGGAGGGACGGAGAGGGGGGGAGGGAGGGCGAGAGGGAGAGAGGGAGGGAGAGAGAGGGGGAGGGAGGGAGAGAGGGGGAGAGGGAGGAGGGAGAGAGGGAGAGAGGGAGAGAGGGAGAGAGGGAGGGGGAGGGAGAGAGGGGAGGGAGGGAGAGAGTGGGAGAGGAGGGAGGGATAGAGGGTGAGGGGAGGGAGGGAGAGAGAGGGAGAGGAGGAAGGGAGGGAGGGAGGGACGGAGGGAGGGAGGGGAGGGAGGGAGGGAGGGAGGGAGGGAGGGAGAGAGTGGGAGGGGAGGGAGGGAGAGAAGGAGAGAGGGAGGGGGAGGGAGGGAGGGAGAGAGAGGGCGAGAGGGAGGGGGAGGGAGGGAGAGAGTGGGAGGGGAGGGAGGGAGA
>NW_027675450.1:175000-232500 GCF_965601325.2 Salmo salar
AGAGTACAGAGCAATATAAAACACAGTAGAGTCCTGACTGGTCATAGACACTTGCTATAAAATGTTAATGAGCAAGCCTTCCTTCATGACCTGGCGTCTGTAAATTGGTATAGAATCAGCTTGACTGTCGAAGACGCTTGGACCTTATTTTTTGATATGTTCAGTATTAAAAGCAGGTTCGGCACCTGGTTCGACCGTGATCTTACAAAATTACTCCACCTCAAGAATCCCATTTGGCAAATCGCTCGGCACACACATACTCAGGCTGACTGGCTCTCGTTCAGACAAACTAGAAATAAATGCTCTCAGGCTATCTGGAAGGCCAAAGCTAGTTACTTTAAGGAGCAGATCTCTCTCTGTGGGTCTAACCCCAAGAAGTTCTGGAAAACGGTTAAAGACCTGGAGAATAAACCCTCCTCCTCACAGCTGCCCATGTCCCTTAATGTTGATGACGTGGTTGTTACTGACAAGAAGCACATGGCTGAGCTCTTTAATCACCACTTCATTAAGTCAGGATTCCTATTTGACTCAGCCACGCCTCCTTGACCGTCCAACAGTTCCTCATCTCCCTTCCAATGTGACTATCCCCGATGCTCCTCCCTCTTTTTCCCCTGCCCCGCTACAAAGTTTCTCCCTGCAGGCGGTCACTGAGTCCGAGGTGACTGCCTGCAGGGAGAAACTTTGGGTCTAAACCATCTGAACCAGATTATTTTTTGGGGTAAAGTTTAAGGTTGCTGCCCCTATCATCGCCAAGCCTATCTCTGACCTTTTTAACCTGTCTCTCCTCTCTGGGGAGGTTCCCATTGCTTGGAAGGCAGCCACGGTTCATCCTTTATTTAAAGGGGGGAGATCAAGCTGATCCTAACTGTTATAGGCCTATTTCTATTTTTGTCCTGTTTATCACAAGTGTTGGAAAAACGTGTCAATAATCAACTGACTGGCTTTCTTGATGTCTATAGTGTCTCTCTGGTCTGCAATCTGGTTTCAGCTCAGGTTATGGATGTGTCACTGCAACCTTATAGGTCCTCTATGATGTCACACTTGCCCTTGATTCTAAGAATCTAAGCAATGCTGTGCTGCTATTTGCATTGACTTTGCCAAAGCTGTTGAAACGGTAGACCATTCCATTCTAAGGAGTATAGATCCTAGGCCCCACGCTCTTCTCAATTTACATCAACAACATTGCTCAGGCAGTAGGAAGCTCTCTCATCCATTTATATGCAGATGATCCAGAGTAATGGACATCAGTGGAGGTTTTAGGGCTACGACTGGGATCGAACACACAACCTTCTGGTCCAGAGTAATGGACATCAGTGGAGGTTTTAGGGCTACGACTGGGATCGAACACATAACCTTCTGATCCAGAGTAATGGACATCAGTGGAGGTTTTAGGGCTACGACTGGGATCGAACACATAACCTTCTGATCCAGAGTAATGGACATCAGTGGAGGTTTTAGGGCTACGACTGGGATCGAACACACAACCTTCTGATCCAGAGTAATGGACATCAGTGGAGGTTTTAGGGCTACGACTGGGATCGAACACACAACCTTCTGATCCAGAGTAATGGACATCAGTGGAGGTTTTAGGGCTATGACTGGGATCGAACACACAACCTTCCGGTCCAGAGTAATGGACATCAGTGGAGGTTTTAGGGCTACGACTGGGATCGAACACACAACCTTCCGGTCCAGAGTAATGGACATCAGTGGAGGTTTTAGGGCTACGACTGGGATCAAACACACAACCTTCTGATCCAGAGTAATGGACATCAGTGGAGGTTTTAGGGCTACGACTGGGATCAAACACACAACCTTCTGATCCAGAGTAATGGAGGTCGGTGCCGTTTAACATGAGGGAGGATGATCGTTTTTTTTACGGCCTTATTTCTATTACATCATATTGGATGACTGTCATTCATATTCTCCCAGTTCAATGTAACAGTGATGGGTTTAGGATACTGGTCCTTCTCCCAGTTCAATGTAACAGTGATGGGTTTAGGATACTGTCATTCTCCCAGTTCAATGTAACAGTGATGGGTTTAGGATACTGGTCCTTCACCCAGTTCAATGTAACAGTGATGGGTTTAGGATACTGTCATTCTCCCAGTTCAATGTAACAGTGATGGGTTTAGGATACTGTCATTCACCCAGTTCAATGTAACAGTGATGGGTTTAGGATACTGGTCCTTCACCCAGTTCAATGTAACAGTGATGGGTTTAGGATACTGTCATTCACCCAGTTCAATGTAACAGTGATGGGTTTAGGATACTGTCATTCACCCAGTTCAATGTAACAGTGATGGGTTTAGGATACTGTCATTCATCCAGTTCAATGTAACAGTGATGGGTTTAGGATACTGTCATTCATATTCTCCCAGTTCAATGTAACAGTGATGGGTTTAGGATACTGTCCTTCACCCAGTTCAATGTAACAGTGATGGGTTTAGGATACTGTCCTTCATATTCACCCAGTTCAATGTAACAGTGATGGGTTTAGGATACTGTCATTCATATTCTCCCAGTTCAATGTAACAGTGATGGGTTTAGGATACTGTCATTCACCCAGTTCAATGTAACAGTGATGGGTTTAGGATATTGTCATTCACCCAGTTCAATGTAACAGTGATGGGTTTAGGATACTGTCATTCACCCAGTTCAATGTAACAGTGATGGGTTTAGGATACTGTCATTCACCCAGTTCAATGTAACAGTGATGGGTTTAGGATACTGTCATTCACCCAGTTCAATGTAACAGTGATGGGTTTAGGATACTGTCATTCATCCAGTTCAATGTAACAGCGATGGGTTTAGGATACTGTCCTTCACCCAGTTCAATGTAACAGTGATGGGTTTAGGATACTGTCATTCATCCAGTTCAATGTAACAGCGATGGGTTTAGGATACTGGTCCTTCACCCAGTTCAATGTAACAGTGATGGGTTTAGGATACTGTCATTCATATTCACCCAGTTCAATGTAACAGTGATGGGTTTAGGATACTGTCATTCACCCAGTTCAATGTAACAGTGATGGGTTTAGGATACTGGTCCTTCACCCAGTTCAATGTAACAGTGATGGGTTTAGGATACTGTCATTCATATTCACCCAGTTCAATGTAACAGTGATGGGTTTAGGATACTGTCATTCTCCCAGTTCAATGTAACAGTGATGGGTTAAGGATACTGTCCTTCACCCAGTTCAATGTAACAGTGATGGGTTTGGGATACTGGTCATTCACCCAGTTCAATGTAACAGTGATGGGTTTAGGATACTGTCCTTCACCCAGTTCAATGTAACAGTGATGGGTTTAGGATACTGGTCATTCTCCCAGTTCAATGTAACAGTGATGGGTTTAGGATACTGTCCTTCACCCAGTTCAATGTAACAGTGATGGGTTTAGGATACTGGTCATTCTCCCAGTTCAATGTAACAGTGATGGGTTTAGGATACTGTCATTCTCCCAGTTCAATGTAACAGTGATGGGTTTAGGATACTGTCATTCACCCAGTTCAATGTAACAGTGATGGGTTTAGGATACTGTCCTTCATATTCACCCAGTTCAATGTAACATTGATGGGTTTAGGATACTGTCATTCACCCAGTTCAATGTAACAGTGATGGGTTTAGGATACTGTCCTTCATATTCACCCAGTTCAATGTAACATTGATGGGTTTAGGATACTGTCATTCACCCAGTTCAATGTAACAGTGATGGGTTTAGGATACTGTCCTTCTCCCAGTTCAATGTAACAGTGATGGGTTTAGGATACTGTCATTCACCCAGTTCAATGTAACAGTGATGGGTTTAGGATACTGGTCCTTCTCCCAGTTCAATGTAACAGTGATGGGTTTAGGATACTGTCATTCTCCCAGTTCAATGTAACAGTGATGGGTTTAGGATACTGTCATTCACCCAGTTCAATGTAACAGTGATGGGTTTAGGATACTGGTCCTTCACCCAGTTCAATGTAACAGTGATGGGTTTAGGCTTCTACATAATACTAGAATGTTCCCTGTACCGATCAAGAGGTTGCTACTACCTAGGAATTTTACAAAGTAGGTGCAACAGGTCGAGATTAATGAAAGAAATCAAGGTGACTGACAAATGAAATCTAATTTTATTGGTCACATACACATATCTAGCAGATGTTATTGTGGGTTTAGCGAAATGCTTGTGTTCCCAGCTCCAACAGTGCAGTAATATCTAACAATTCATAACAATACACCCATCTAAAAGTATTAGTAATATCTAACTAAATGCTTGTGTTTTTAGCTCCAACAGTGCAGTAATATCTAACTAAATGCTTGTGTTTCTAGCTCCAACAGTAATATCTAACTAAATGATTGTGTTCCCAGCTCCAACAGTAATATCTAACTAAATGCTTGTGTTCCCAGCTCCAACAGTAATTTCTAACTAAATGCTTGTGTTTCTAGCTCCAACAGTGCAGTAATATCTAACTAAATGCTTGTGTTCCCAGCTCCAACAGTAATATCTAACTAAATGCTTGTGTTTCCAGCTCCAACAGTGCAGTAATATCTAACTAAATGCTTGTGTTCCCAGCTCCAACAGTAGTATCTAACTAAATGCTTGTGTTTCTAGCTCCAACAGTAATATCTAACTAAATGCTTGTGTTCCCAGCTCCAACAGTGCAGTAATATCTAACTAAATGCTTGTGTTCCCAGCTCCAACAGTAATATCTAACTAAATGCTTGTGTTCCCAGCTCCAACAGTAGTATCTAACTAAATGCTTGTGTTTCTAGCTCCAACAGTGCAGTAGTATCTAACTAAATGCTTGTGTTTCTAGCTCCAACAGTAATATCTAACCAAATGCTTGTGTTCCCCGCTCCAACAGTAGTATCTAACTAAATGCTTGTGTTTCTAGCTCCAACAGTAATATCTAACTAAATGCTTGTGTTCCCAGCTCCAACAGTGCAGTAATATCTAACTAAATGCTTGTGTTCCCAGCTCCAACAGTAATATCTAACTAAATGCTTGTGTTCCCAGCTCCAACAGTAGTATCTAACTAAATGCTTGTGTTTCTAGCTCCAACAGTGCAGTAATATCTAACTAAATGCTTGTGTTCCCAGCTCCAACAGTAATATCTAACTAAATGCTTGTGTTCCCAGCTCCAACAGTAATATCTAACTAAATGCTTGTGTTTTTAGCTCCAACAGTGCAGTAATATCTAACTAAATGCTTGTGTTCCCAGCTCCAACAGTGCAGTAATATCTAACTAAATGCTTGTGTTTCTAGCTCCAACAGTAATATCTAACTAAATGCTTGTGTTTCTAGCTCCAACAGTAATATCTAACTAAATGCTTGTGTTCCCAGCTCCAACAGTAGTATCTAACTAAATGCTTGTGTTTCCAGCTCCAACAGTGCAGTAATATCTAACTAAATGCTTGTGTTCCTAGCTCCAACAGTAATATCTAACTAAATGCTTGTGTTCCCAGCTCCAACAGTAATATCTAACTAAATGCTTGTGTTCCTAGCTCCAACAGTAATATCTAACTAAATGCTTGTGTTCCCAGCTCCAACAGTAATATCTAACTAAATGCTTGTGTTTCCAGCTCCAACAGTGCAGTAGTATCTAACTAAATGCTTGTGTTTCTAGTTCCAACAGTGCAGTAATATCTAACTAAATGCTTGTGTTCCCAGCTCCAACAGTGCAGTAATATCTAACTAAATGCTTGTGTTCCTAGCTCCAACAGTGCAGTAATATCTAACTAAATGCTTGTGTTTCTAGCTCCAACAGTAATATCTAACTAAATGCTTGTGTTCCCAGCTCCAACAGTGCAGTAATATCTAACTAAATGCTTGTGTTCCCAGCTCCAACAGTAATATCTAACTAAATGCTTGTGTTTCTAGCTCCAACAGTAATATCTAACTAAATGCTTGTGTTCCCAGCTCCAACAGTGCAGTAATATCTAACTAAATGCTTGTGTTCCCAGCTCCAACAGTAATATCTAACTAAATGCTTGTGTTTTTAGCTCCAACAGTGCAGTAATATCTAACTAAATGCTTGTGTTCCCAGCTCCAACACTAGTATCTGACTAAATGCTTGTGTTCCCAGCTCCAACAGTAATATCTAACTAAATGCTTGTGTTTCCAGCTCCAACAGTGCAGTAATATCTAACAATTCACACATCTAAAAGTAAAAGAATGGAATTAAGTAATATATAAACATTAGGAGGAGCAACGTCAGAGTGGCATTGACTAAAATACAGTAGAATAGAATACAGTATATACACATGATATGAGTAAAGCAGTATGTAAACATTAAAGTGACCAGTGATTCCATATCAATGTACACAGGGCAGCAGCCTCTAAGGTGCAGGGTTGAGGGCAGCAGCCTCTAAGGTGCAGGGTTGAGGGCAGCAGCCTCTAAGGAGCAGGGTTGAGGGCAGCAGCCTCTAAGGTGCAGGGTTGAGGGCAGCAGCCTCTAAGGAGCAGGGTTGAGGGCAGCAGCCTCTAAGGTGCAGGGTTGAGGGCAGCAGCCTCTAAGGAGCAGGGTTGAGGGCAGCAGCCTCTAAGGTGCAGGGTTGAGGGCAGCAGCCTCTAAGGAGCAGGGTTGAGGGCAGCAGCCTCTAAGGAGCAGGATTGAGGGCAGCAGCCTCTAAGGTGCAGGGTTGAGGGCAGCAGCCTCTAAGGTGCAGAGTTGAGGGCAGCAGCCTCTAAGGTGCAGGGTTGAGGGCAGCAGCCTCTAAGGTGCAGAGTTGAGGGCAGCAGCCTCTAAGGAGCAGGGTTGAGGGCAGCAGCCTCTAAGGAGCAGGGTTGAGAGCAGCAGCCTCTAAGGTGCAGGGTTGAGGGCAGCAGCCTCTAAGGTGCAGGGTTGAGGGCAGCAGCCTCTAAGGTGCAGGGTTGAGGGCAGCAGCCTCTAAGGTGCAGGGTTGAGGGCAGCAGCCTCTAAGGAGCAGGGTTGAGGGCAGCAGCCTCTAAGGTGCAGGGTTGAGGGCAGCAGCCTCTAAGGAGCAGGGTTGAGGGCAGCAGCCTCTAAGGTGCAGGGTTGAGGGCAGCAGCCTCTAAGGTGCAGGGTTGAGGGCAGCAGCCTCTAAGGTGCAGGGTTGAGGGCAGCAGCCTCTAAGGAGCAGGGTTGAGGGCAGCAGCCTCTAAGGTGCAGGGTTGAGGGCAGCAGCCTCTAAGGTGCAGGGTTGAGGGCAGCAGTCTCTAAGGAGCAGGGTTGAGAGCAGCAGCCTCTAAGGTGCAGGGTTGAGGGCAGCAGCCTCTAAGGTGCAGGGTTGAGAGCAGCATATTATGTTCATATATATGTATATATATATAAACATAATATATATAACTGGTACTGTATATATATATATATATATATATATATATATATATATATATATATATATATATATATATATATATACAGTACCAGTCAACAGTTTGGACACATCTACTCATTCAAGGGTTTTTCTTTATTTTGACTATTTTCTACATTGTAGAATAATAGTGAAGACATCAAAACTATAAAATAACACATATGGAATCATGTGGTAACCAAAAAAGTGTTAAAAAAATCGAAATATATTTTATATTTGAGATTCTTCAAAGTAGCCACCCTTTGCCTTGATGACAGCTTTGTACACTCTTCGCATTCTCTCAACCAGCTTCACCTGGAATGCTTTTCCAGCAGTCTTGAAGGAGTTCCCACATATGCTGATTACTTGTTGCTATCAGGTTTCCAGGTAAGACCCAAATGCGGACTGTGTTGAAGTAACCAAGTTTATTACAGCAACAGGGGCAGGCAAACGACATGTCAAGGCAGGCAGGGATCGATAATCCAGAGTCGAGGCAAACGTACAGGACGGCAGGCAGGCTCAGTGTCAGGGGCAGGCAGAGTGGTCAGGCAGGTGGGCTCAGAGTCAGGACAGACAAGGGTCAAAACCAGGAGGGCGAGAAAAAGAAAGACTTGGAAAAAACAGAAGCCGAGACAAAATGCTGGTTGACTTGAAAAACAAGACGAACATCGCTCGTGTTTCTTGGTCCAAGCAAGTCTCTTCTTAGTATTTTATTTAACCTTTATTTAACGAGGCAAGTCAGTTATGAACAAATTCTTATTTATAATGATGGCCTAGGAAAAGTGGGTTAACTGCATTGTTCAGGGGCAGAACGAGAGATTTTTACCTTGTCAGCTCGGGAGATGCGATCTAGCAAACTTTTTTTTTGTTACTGGCCCAACACTCTAACAACTAGGCTACCTGCCGCCCCAGGTCAATTGGAGGTGTACCTGTCAGTGTATTTCAAGGCCTACCTTCAAACTCAGTGCCTATTTGCTTGACATCATGGGAAAATCTAAAGAAATCAGCCAAGACCTCATAAAGAAAAATTGTAGACCTCCACAAGTCTGGTTCATCCTTGGGAGCAATTTCCAAACGCCTGAAGGTACCACGTTCATCTGTACAAACAATAGTACGTAAGTATAAACACCATGGGACCACGCAGCCGTCATACCGCTCAGGAAGGAGACGCGTTCTGTCTCCTAGAGATGAACGTACTTTGGTGCGAAAAGTGCAAATCAATCCCAAAACAACAGCAAAGGACCTTGTGAAGATGCTGGAGGAAACAGGTACAAAAGTATCAATATCCACAGTAAAACGAGTCCTATATCGACATAACCTGAAAGGCCGCTCAGCAAGGAAGAAGCCACTGCTCCAAAACCGCCATAAAAAAGCCAGACTACGGTTTGCAACTGCACATGGGGACAAAGATCGTACTTTTTGGAGAAATGTACTCTGGTCTGATGAAACAAAAATAGAACTGTTTGGCCATAATGACCGTCGTTATGTTTGTAGGAAAAAGGGGGAGGCTTGCAAGCCGAAGAACACCATCCCAACCATGAAGTTTGGATACTTCCAAAGTTGTGGCAAAATGGCTTAAGGACAACAAAGTCAAGGTACTGGAGTGGCCATCACAAAGCCCTGACCTCAATCCTTTAGAAAATTTGTGGGCAGAACTGAAAAAGTGTGTGCGAGCAAGGAGGCCTACAAACCTGACTCAGTTACACCAGCTCTGTCAGGAGAAATGGGCCAAATTTCACCCAACTTCTTGTGGGAAGCTTGTGGAAGGCTACCTGAAATGTTTGACCCTAATTGAGTGTATGTAAACTTCTGACCCACTACGAATGTGATGAAAGAAATAAAAGTTAAAATAAATAATTCTCTCTACTATTATTCTGACATTTCACATTCTTAAAATAAAGTGGTGATCCTAACTGACCTAAGACAGGGGATTTTTACTAGGATTAAATATCAGGAATTGTGAAAAACTGAGTTTCGGCAAAGGTATATGTAAACTTCCGACTTCAACTGTATATACTACAAAATATATCTAGCTCTCCTCTCTCTCTCTCGCTTCTCCTTAATTTAGGCAGAAATGAATGTGTAAAAAACTGTTCAACTATTGTCTTTCTCTCTCTTTGCTAGAGAGATGCTTTCAGTACTAGATTCATTCTCTGATCCTTTGATTGGGTGGACAACATGTCAGTTCATGCTGCAAGAGCTCTGATAGGTTGGAGGACGTCCTCTGAAAGTTGTCATAATTACTGTGTAAGTCTATGGAAGTGAGTGAAAACCATGAGCCTCCTAGGTTTTGTATTGAAGTCAATGTACCCAGAGGAGGATGGACACTAGCTGTCCTCCGGCTACACCATGGTGATACCCGACAGAGTGCTGTTGAGGCTACTGTAGACCTTCGTTGCAAAACAGTGTGTTTTAATCAATTATTTGGTGACGTGAATATATTTAGTATAGTTTTATCTAAAAAGGATAACTTTTTTGTAATGTTTCACTATTTTTATTTTTAATGAAATTCACTGAGTCGGATGGTCGTCCCCCTTCCTCCTCTGAGGAGCCCCCGCTGACGGACATCCATCCACCAACCCAGTCCATAAAACCCCAGAATGCTTCATGGTAATAGCGCTCACTGTTGCCCCTAGTGACAGGTTTTTGAAAAGCGATCCCCCATCTCCTCAGTACATGGCTAGACATCCAATTTCTACCGTCAATCTTGAACGACCTGGCTGGTTCTCTGTAAGGTGAGAGCAGCGTGTGAAGTACGAGAGAGAACTTAGAGGAGAGGCTGGACCTGCTCTCTCTTCTGACCAACCACTACCGTCCTACAAACAGGCAGCGGACTGCCCCAAGCAGGGCACCCTCATCTCTCCACCCCTCCATCACTTCACTCACCCCTCCACTCCCCCGTGTCTGTCTGTCTGTCTGTCTGTCTGTCTGTCTGTCTGTCTGTCTGTCTGTCTGTCTGTCTGTCTGTCTGTCTGTCTGTCTGTCTGTCTGTCTGTCTGTCTGTCTGTCTGTCTGTCTGTCTGTCTGTCTGTGTGTGTGTGTGTGTGTGTGTGTGTGTGTGTGTGTTACTCACAGCAGTTGGTGACAGCGAAGCTGTTGGCAACCTCCAGGTTGTCTATGTGAGGAGTGAGGCGGAAGTCCTGGCTTCCATACTGGACCATTCCGATCCGGAATGCACTGTACTCCTGGTCCGCACCGCGTGGGAACAGCCCTCCTACACACACACACACACACACACACACACACACACACACACACACACACACACACACACACACACACACACACACACACACACACACACACACACACACACACACACACAGACACACACACACACACACACACACACACACACACACACAAGGAGAATGTTTAGCTGGTTATCTAGCTGGTCCGGCAGCACTCTGGGAGAATGTTTAGCTGGATATCTAGCTGGTCCGGCAGCACTCTGGGAGAATGTTTAGCTGGTTATCTAGCTGGTCTAGCTGGTCTGGCAGCACTCTGGGAGAATGTTTAGCTGGTTATCTAGCTGGTCTAGCTGGTCCGGCAGCACTCTGGGAGAATGTTTAGCTGGTTATCTAGCTGGTCTGGCAGTACTCTGGGAGAATGTTTATCTGGATATCTAGCTGGTCTGGCAGCACTCTGGGAGAATGTTTATCTGGTTATCTAGCTGGTCTGGCAGCACTCTGGGAGAATGTTTAGCTGGATATCTAGCTGGTCCGGCAGTACTCTGGGAGAATGTTTAGCTGGTTATCTAGCTGGTCCGGCAGCACTCTGGGAGAATGTTTAGCTGGTTATCTAGCTGGTCTAGCTGGTCTGGCAGCACTCTGGGAGAATGTTTAGCTGGATATCTAGCTGGTCCGGCAGTACTCTGGGAGAATGTTTAGCTGGTTATCTAGCTGGTCCGGCAGCACTCTGGGAGAATGTTTAGCTGGTTATCTAGCTGGTCCGGCAGCACTCTGGGAGAATGTTTAGCTGGTTATCTAGCTAGTCTGGCAGCACTCTGGGAGAATGTTTATCTGGTTATCTAGCTGGTCTAGCTGGTCTGGCAGCACTCTGGGAGAATGTTTAGCTGGTTATCTAGCTGGTCTGGCAGCACTCTGGGAGAATGTTTAGCTGGTTATCTAGCTGGTCTGGCAGCACTCTGGGAGAATGTTTAGCTGGATATCTAGCTGGTCTGGCAGCACTCTGGGAGAATGTTTAGCTGGTTATCTAGCTGGTCTAGCTGGTCTGGCAGTACTCTGGGAGAATGTTTAGCTGGTTATCTAGCTGGATATCTAGCTGGTCTGGCAGTACTCTGGGAGAATGTTTATCTGGATATCTAGCTGGTCTGGCAGCACTCTGGGAGAATGTTTATCTGGATATCTAGCTGGTCTGGCAGCACTCTGGGAGAATGTTTATCTGGATATCTAGCTGGTCTGGCAGCACTCTGGGAGAATGTTTAGCTGGTTATCTAGCTGGTCTGGCAGCACTCTGGGAGAATGTTTAGCTGGTTATCTAGCTGGTCTGGCAGCACTCTGGGAGAATGTTTAGCTGGATATCTAGCTGGTCTGGCAGCACTCTGGGAGAATGTTTAGCTGGTTATCTAGCTGGTCTAGCTGGTCTGGCAGTACTCTGGGAGAATGTTTAGCTGGTTATCTAGCTGGATATCTAGCTGGTCTGGCAGTACTCTGGGAGAATGTTTATCTGGTTATCTAGCTGGTCTGGCAGTACTCTGGGAGAATGTTTATCTGGTTATCTAGCTGGTCCGGCAGTACTCTGGGAGAATGTTTAGCTGGTTATCTAGCTGGTCTGGCAGCACTCTGGGAGAATGTTTAGCTGGTTATCTAGCTGGTCCGGCAGTACTCTGGGAGAATGTTTAGCTGGTTATCTAGCTGGTCTGGCAGCACTCTGGGAGAATGTTTAGCTGGTTATCTAGCTGGTCTGGCAGCACTCTGGGAGAATGTTTAGCTGGTTATCTAGCTGGTCTGGCAGCACTCTGGGAGAATGTTTATCTGGTTATCTAGCTGGTCTAGCTGGTCTGGCAGCACTCTGGGAGAATGTTTAGCTGGATATCTAGCTGGTCTGGCAGCACTCTGGGAGAATGTTTATCTGGTTATCTAGCTGGTCTAGCTGGTCTGGCAGCACTCTGGGAGAATGTTTAGCTGGTTATCTAGCTGGTCTGGCAGCACTCTGGGAGAATGTTTAGCTGGATATCTAGCTGGTCTGGCAGCACTCTGGGAGAATGTTTATCTGGTTATCTAGCTGGTCCGGCAGCACTCTGGGAGAATGTTTATCTGGTTATCTAGCTGGTCTGGCAGCACTCTGGGAGAATGTTTATCTGGTTATCTAGCTGGTCCGGCAGCACTCTGGGAGAATGTTTATCTGGTTATCTAGCTGGTCTGGCAGCACTCTGGGAGAATGTTTAGCTGGTTATCTAGCTGGTCTGGCAGTACTCTGGGAGAATGTTTAGCTGGTTATCTAGCTGGTCTGGCAGCACTCTGGGAGAATGTTTAGCTGGTTATCTAGCTGGTCTAGCTGGTCTGGCAGCACTCTGGGAGAATGTTTAGCTGGATATCTAGCTGGTCCGGCAGTACTCTGGGAGAATGTTTAGCTGGTTATCTAGCTGGTCTGGCAGCACTCTGGGAGAATGTTTAGCTGGTTATCTAGCTGGTCTGGCAGTACTCTGGGAGAATGTTTAGCTGGTTATCTAGCTGGTCTAGCTGGTCTGGCAGTACTCTGGGAGAATGTTTAGCTGGTTATCTAGCTGGTCTGGCAGTACTCTGGGAGAATGTTTATCTGGTTATCTAGCTGGTCTAGCTGGTCTGGCAGCACTCTGGGAGAATGTTTATCTGGTTATCTAGCTGGTCTGGCAGCACTCTGGGAGAATGTTTAGCTGGTTATCTAGCTAGTCTGGCAGTACTCTGGGAGAATGTTTAGCTGGTTATCTAGCTAGTCTGGCAGCACTCTGGGAGAATGTTTAGCTGGTTATCTAGCTAGTCTGGCAGCACTCTGGGAGAATGTTTATCTGGTTATCTAGCTGGTCCGGCAGCACTCTGGGAGAATGTTTAGCTGGTTATCTAGCTGGTCTGGCAGCACTCTGGGAGAATGTTTAGCTGGTTATCTAGCTGGTCTGGCAGCACTCTGTATGTTGTTTCCCTGTGTTCTGTGGTTTAACTTCCTGACGTTGTCTACCCAGAATGGCTTGGTTTAGAAACACTCTGATTCTGTCTGTATTAAACAGAGAGACTGTATAGAAACACTCTGATTCTGTCTGTATTAAACAGAGAGACTGTTTAGAAACACTCTGATTCTGTCTGTATTAAACAGAGAGACTGTTTAGAAACACTCTGATTCTGTCTGTATTAAACAGAGAGACTGTATAGAAACACTCTGATTCTGTCTGTATTAAACAGAGAGACTGTATAGAAACACTCTGATTCTGTCTGTATTAAACAGAGAGACTGTTTAGAAACACTCTGATTCTGTCTGTATTAAACAGAGAGACTGTATAGAAACACTCTGATTCTGTCTGTATTAAACAGAGAGACTGTATAGAAACACTCTGATTCTGTCTGTATTAAACAGAGAGACTGTATAGAAACACTCTGATTCTGTCTGTATTAAACAGAGAGACTGTATAGAAACACTCTGATTCTGTCTGTATTAAACAGAGAGAATGTTCAGCTGCATCAACATCTAGATATTACCATGGCGATCCATACTGAACTGAAACAGCCATCCAACGTAAAGTGAGCTTTGCCTGGTCAGAGTTAAAATCCCATGATGCACCCACCAGATGATGTCATTGGGAACATTTATCTTCCAGCTGTTTGTTCTGCAAAACATAGAAAGTGTTTTCACATCCAGTATATTGATGTTGGGGTGGTCTGGTTGTGAATGGAAACGGGTTTGTAAATGGTGGAATGTAAACATGTACCTATCCGTCACCATCACTACAAATATCTAGGTGTCTGGTTAGACTCTAAACTCTCCTTCCAGACTCATATTGAACATCTCCAATCCAAAATTAAATCTAGAATCGGCTTCCTATTTCGCAACAAAGCCTTCTTCACACACGCCGCCAAACATACCCTCGTAAAACTGACTATCTTACCGATACTCGACTTCTGCGATGTCAATTTACAAAATAGCCTCCAACACTCTACTCAACAAATTGGATGCAGTTTATCACAGTGCCGTCCGTTTTGTCACCAAAGCCCCATATACCACCCACCACTGCGACCTGTATGCTCTAGTCGGCTGGCCCTCGCTACCTATTCGTCACCAGACCCACTGGCTCCAGGTCATCTATAAGTCTATGCTAGGTAAAGCTCCGCCTTATCTCAGCTCACTGGTCACGATAACAACACCCACCCGTAGCACACGCTCCAGCAGGTATATCTCACTGGTCATCCCCAAAGCCAACACCTCCTTTGGCCGCCTTTCCTTCCAGTTCTCTGCTGCCAATGACTGGAACGAATTGCAAAAATCGCTGAAGCTGGAGACTTATATTTCCCTCACTAACTTTAAACATCAGCTATCTGAGCAGCTAACCGATCGCTGCAGCTGTACATAGGCCATCTGTAAATAGCCCACCCAATCTACCTACCTCATCCCCATATTGTTTTTATTTACTTTCTGCTCTTTTGCACACCAGTATTTCTACTTGCACATCATCTGCTCATCTATCACTCCAGTGTTAATTTGCTAAATTGTAATTACTTCGCTACTATGGCCTATTTATTACCTTACCTCCTCATGCCATTTGCACACACTGAATATAGACTTTCTTTTTTTGTATTGTGTTATTGACTGTACGCTTGTTTATTCCATGTGTAACTCTGTGTTGTTGTTTGTGTCGAACTGCTTTGCTTTATCTTGGCCAGGTCGCAGTTGTAAATGAGAACTTGTTCCCAACTAGCTTACCTGGTTAAATAAAGGTGAAATAAAAATAAAAATAAAGACATGACGATGGAAATGGGTTGTAAATGGTGGAATGTAAACACGTACCTATCCATCACCTGTCTCAGACTCAAGACATGATGATGGCTGGAGATGCAACCAGGGAGTATGATTATCTGGTTGAACATCTACATAGCTCCACATCCATCCATATTGAACTGAAACTGCCATTCATATTGAACTGAAACAGCCATCCACATCTAACTCAAACAGCCATATTGAACTGAAACAGCCATTCATATTGAACTGAAACAGCCATCCATATCTAACTGAAACAGCCATATTGAACTGAAACAGCCATCCATATCTAACTCAAATGAACACTTCACCCAACTCTTCCGTGCTGTTTCTGACCACCCTACAGAGGGCCCGAGAGGGTGGTGAGCATCTCCTCCGTCTACGACAAGGGGTCCAGGGCAGCATCTGAGTACACTCTGGATTTCCAGAAGGTGGCTGCGTCCACTGGCTGGAATGACCAGGCCCTGTTGACAATTTTCCGCAGCGGGCTACTGACGGATGTCCAGACCGAGCTGGACCTTATGCTGGACCAGCTCATCGCCATGGCCATACGCCTGGATAATCTCCTACGTGCCCGTCGTCGCCCATCCCGGGGGTTCGGGTCTCTTCCAGGAACCTCCAGCGAGACTGAGCCCATGGAGGTGGGCACGAAGCACCTTCCCCCCCGAGGAACGTCAACGCCGCCGTCAACAGGGTCTCTGCTCCTACCGCAGCGAGTCAGACCACCCCTGGAACACCTTTCCCTGTAGGAGAACCAGGCGAGGAAGCAACAGGCCGAGGGGCACTCCTGCACCTTCCCAGGTAGGCGTGGACGTGCCTTGCTCCTCTCTGTCCACCCAGCCAGTCCTCCTTCCTGTCACCTTCCCGGACTAGTGGACTAGTGGACTCAGGTTCTGCAGGAAATTTCCTAGACCAGTCAGTGGCAACCCCCTATCATTACGCATTCCTCTAATCCCTTTACAACCCCGTATCCCAGTCCATCCCCTAGACAACTGTCCCCTAGGAACAGGACTGGTGTGCCAGACCACGATTCCCATTTCCATCACAGTTGCTCAAAACCACCATGAACGCACCCCGCAGTTTCAGGTTTCCCCTGGTTACAGTTGCATAACCCCAGGATATCGTGGAGAGAGAGGTTGTTGGGTTGGTTGCAGGAGTGTCAGGGGAGGTGTCTCTCTGTGTCTACCGATGCCACCTCTGTGGAAAGTCCGAACCTGGCCACCCACGTCCCTATCCCGGAGGAATAACGGGACCTACAGGTGGCTTTTTTTGAAGACTCGTGAGTTGCTGGCCGTCAAGAAGGCGCTAAAAACATGGCGGCACTGGCTGGAGGGTGCTCAACACCCATTCCTTGTTTAGATGGACCACGGGTACCTAAAGTATATTCGAGCAGCGAAGAGGCTGAACCCGTGTCAGGCCAAGAGGGCCCATTTACTCGCCAGGTTTGACTTTACCCTCTCCTACAGGCCGGGATCTAAGAATGTCAAGGCCGATGCATTGTCCTGGGTGCATGATACAGAACATGGAAGGGAGAAAGTGACAACCAATATTCCCCTGTCCACGTGCCTGCCCCCTCATCGCCTATGGGACTGCACTATCGACCTACTGTCTGGTTCTACCCTCCCGCGGGGGCACATCTACTCTATCTCGCATGCAGAGACCAAACCCAATGGTGGCCTACGTCCAGGAGGCGCTGGCCCAAGGATTCCTCCGTCCGTCCACCTCACCGGCCTCCTCCAGCATCTTTTTCGCAAAGAAGGATTGAGGTCTGCGCCCCTGTATTGATTACCGGACACTGAATAAGGCAACTGTTAAATTCAGTTATCCCCTGCCTCTCATATCCACTGTGATAGATCAGATGCACGGTGCTCAGTACTTTACCAAATTGTATTTACGTAGTGCCTACGACCTGGTGCGCATTAGAGAGGGGGATGAATGGAAGACCGCCTTCAGCACCAGCACCGAGCACTACGAATACAGGGTAATGCCCTACGGCCTGACAAATACACCCTCTGTGTTTCAATCCGTCATTAACGAGGTGTTTAGAGACATGTTGTGTCGCTGTGTAGTGGTGTACATAGACGACATCTTGGTGTTCTCCACGACACGCGAGCAACATGTCTCTCATGTCAGGTCCGTTTTGGAGAAGCTGATAGGGCATCACCTGTACGCCAAGGCAGAGAAGTGCCTTTTCTTCCAGCAGGCAGTCTCCTTCCTGGGCTAGCGGATATCCACCGCAGGAGTGGAGATGGAAGAGCAGAGGGTCAGTGCAGTACGGTCGTGGCCTGTTCCATCCAACATAAAGGCGGTGCTGCGCTTCCTAGGTTTTGCCAACTATTTCAGGCTCTTCATTAGGAGTTTCAGCACAGTAGTGGCCCCTCTCACCTCCCTCCTGAAGGGAGGACCTCGACAGCTGCGCTGGACTAAGGAGGCCAACGAAGCCTTCCGTAAGCTCAATGAACGTTTTACAAACGCACCTGTTCTGGCTCATCATGACTCGTCTCTGCCCTTCATCGTGGAGGTGGACACTCTGCCCTTCATTGTGGCTCCTGTCGTGTGGAATGCGGACGCGGACATCCGTCGAGCCCTCACCTGCCCACTGTCCCGGGAGGCGTACCTACATGCCCTCTGATGTGCGGGACCGTCTCCTCGCCTGGGCACACACAGCACCTGTGTCGGGGCACCCGGGTATAGCCCGTACTAACAACTGTCTCTCCGCCAAGTACTGGTGGCCCACCTTTGCCCAGGATGTCCGGGTTTACGTCTCTTCCTGATCCACCTGCGCACAGAGTGTCACGACTTCTGCCGAAGTCGATGCCCCTCCTTGCATGGGTGGTGCTCAGCGGTCGACGTCACCGGTCTTCTAGCCATCATTGATCAGTTTTTCATTTTCCATTGGTTTTGTCTTGTCTTCCATCACACCTGGTTCCAATCCCATTAATTGCTTGTGTATTTAACTCTCTGTTTCCCCTCCTGTTCTTGTCGGTGATTGTTTGTATGTTATGTTACGTGGGTTTGTGTATCGGTGTGCGACGGGTATCCTTTACCCATTTTATTTTGTACTTTGGTTTTGGAGTTTGTTTTTCATTAAATACTCCATATTAACCAACTTGGTTTCTCCGGCGCCTGACTTCCCTCGCACCTACATACACGAATATGACACAGAGCAAGACACTGAGACACCTCCCCTATGGCAAACTCCACCCGCTGCCGGTTCCACAAAGCCCCTTGGCCCATCTCTCCGTGGACTTTGTCACAGACCTTCCCCTCTCAGAGGGGCACACAACCATCCTGGCCATTGTGGACCGGTTTTCCAAAGCCTGTTGTTTGATTCCTCTGCCTGGTCTCCCTACGGCCATGCAGAACATGGAGGCTCTCTTCTCTCATGTCTTCCGGCACTAGGGATCCTGGAGGACATCGTGTCTGACCGTGGTCCTCAGTTCACCTCCTGTGTCTGGAAGGCCTTCATGGAACGACTGGGGGTCACAGTCAGCCTCACCTCCAGGTACCATCCCCAATCAAATGGGAAGGTGGAAAGGGTAAATCAGGAACTGGGTAGGTACCTGTGGGCTACCTTGGGCAGAATATGCACAAAACTCCCTCCGTCACTCCTCCACTAACCTCACACCCTTTCAGTGTGTTCTAGGCTATCAGCCGGCCCTGGCACCGGAGTCAGATCAAGGCTCCTGCTGTGGACGATTGGTTCCGGCATACCGAGGAGGTATGGAACACAGTGCACACCTGTCTCCAGTGCGTCGTCCTCCAGCAGAAGGCACAGGCCCATCGTCACCGCAGTGTGACCCCGGTCTTTCACCCCGGTGACAGGGTCTGGCTTTCTACGAAGGACCTGCCCCTCCGTCTGCCCTGCCGGAAGCTGAGGTTTGTGGGGCCGTTTAAAGTCCTGAGGACAGTCAATGAGGTGACGTACAGATTACAGCTCCCTGTCAATTACCGTATCTTACCCTCATTTCATGTATCTCTCCTCAGGCTGGTGGCAGCTGGTCCCTTGGCTAGTGTTGGACCCCACGATGCACCTCCCCCTCCCTTGGACGTCAACGGGGCCCCGGTGTACTCCGTCCGCAGCCTGGTGGACTCATGACATTGTAGGCGGTCTCTCCAGTACCTGGCCGACTGAACCGGTACAGTCCTGAACAGCAGTGCTGGGTTCCGGCGTGAGACGTCCTGGACCGTTCTCTCATTCGGAACTTCCACAGGTGTCGTCCAGATCGACCTGCACCGCATCTCCGGGGTCGTCCCCAAGGTCGGCGGTGCCCTGCTGCTGGAGCAGCGCCTCGGGATGGGGTACTGACACACCAGCCTTCGCTTTGGCTCCCCCTCCTGTCCATCTCAGGCATTCAGCGTCGCCGGGCTGTATCACAACCGATTGGGAGTCCCATAAGGCGGCGCACAATTGGCCCAGTGTCGTCCCGGTTTGGCCGGTGTAGGCCGACATTGTAAATAAGAATTTGTTCTTAACTGACTTGGCTAGTTAAATAAAGGTTAAATCAAATTTTTAAAAGCTGCTGCCGAACCTGCTGCTGGCAAACGCCCTTCACTCATCAACCCCGGACTTGTCTCGTCATCATTACACACACCTGGTTCCAATCCCCACTCAATCACTGTATATATACAAGCAACAATATATATATATATATATATACTCCCTCTGTCATTTGTCTTTGTCGGTCATTGTAAATGTTGCTTGATTTCCTGAGAGGAATCTATCCTACTATTTCCTGAGTACTTTATTATTTTGCACTTTGGGTTTCATCCCGCTTTTATATACAGTGAGGGAAAAAAGTTTTTGATCCCCTGCTGATTTTGTACATTTTCCCTCTGACAAAGAAATGATCAGTCTATAATTTTAATGGTAGGTTTATTTGAACAGTGAGAGATAGAATAACAAAAAAAATCCAGAAAAACCCATGTCAAAAATGTTACATTGATTTGCATTTTAATGAGGGAAATAAGTATTTAACCCCCTCTCAAATCAGAAAGAGGAGCACTCTTAAAGTGCTCCTAATCTCAGTTTGTTACCTGTATAAAAGACACCTGTCCACAGAAGTAATCAATCAATCAGATTCCAAACTCTCCACCATGGCCAAGACCAAAGAGCTCTCCAAGGATGTCAGGGACAAGATTGTAGACCTACACAAGGCTGGAATGGGCTACAAGACCATCGCCAAGCAGCTTGGTGAGAAGGTGACAACAGTTGGTGTGATTATTTGCAAATGGAAGAAACACAAAAGGACTGTCAATCTCCCTCGGCCTCAAGATCTCACCTCGTGGAGTTGCAATGATCATGAGAATGGTGAGGAATCAGCCCAGAACTACACGGGAGGATCTTGTCAATGATCTCAAGGCAGCTGGGACCATAGTCACCAAGAAAACAATTGGTAACACACTACGCCGTGAAGGACTGAAATCCTGCAGCGCCCGCAAGGTCCCCCTGCTCAAGAAAGCACATATATATGCCCATCTGAAGTTTGCCAATGAACATCTGAATGATTCAGAGGACAACTGGGTGAAAGTGTTGTGGTCAGATGAGACCAAAATGGAGCTCTTTGGCATCAAATCAACTCGCCGTGTTTGGAGGAGGAGGAATGCTGCCTATGACCCCAAGAACACCATCCCCACCGTCAAACATGGAGGTGGAAACATTATGCTTTGTGGGTGTTTTTCTGCTAAGGGGACAGGACAACTTCACCGCATCAAAGGGACGATGGACGGGGCCATGTACCGTCAAATCTTGGGTGAGAACCTCCTTCCCTCAGCCAGGGCATTGAAAATGGGTCGTGGATGGGTATTCCAGCATGACAATGACCCAAAACACACGGCCAAGGCAACAAAGGAGTGGCTCAAGAAGAAGCACATTAAGGTCCTGGAGTGGCCTAGCCAGTCTCCAGACCTTAATCCCATAGAAAATCTGTGGAGGGAGCTGAAGGTTCGAGTTGCCAAACGTCAGCCTCGAAACCTTAATGACTTGGAGAAGATCTGCAAAGAGGAGTGGGACAAAATCCCTCCTGAGATGTGTGCAAACCTGGTAGCCAACTACAAGAAACGTCTGACCTCTGTGATTGCCAACAAGAGTTTTGCCACCAAGTACTAAGTCATGTTTTGCAGAGGGGTCAAATACTTATTTCCCTCATTAAAATGCAAATTAATTTATAACATTTTTGACATGCGTTTTTCTGGATTTTTTGTTGTTATTCTGTCTCTCACTGTTCAAATAAACCTACCATTAAAATTATAGACTGATCATTTCTTTGTGAGTGGGCAAACGTACAAAATCAGCAGGGGATCAAATACTTTATTCCCCCACTGTATGGTGCTTTAATAAATTCAGTAGTTCTAAACCTGCGACTGACTCCTCTCTACACTTGTGACAACTGAACTGAAACAGATATCCATATTGAACAGATATCCATATTGAACTGAAACAGCCATCCACATCTAACTCAAACAGCCATATTGAACTGAAACAGCCATTCATATCTAACTCAAACAGCCATATTGAACTGAAACAGCCATCCATATCTAACTCAAACAGCCATATTGAACTGAAACAGATATCCACATCTAACTCAAACAGCCATATTGAACTGAAACAGCCATCCATATCTAACTCAAACAGCCATATTGAACTGAAACAGCCATCCATATCTAACTCAAACAGCCATATTGAACTGAAACTGCCATTCATATTGAACTGAAACAGCCATCCATATCTAACTCAAACAGCCATATTGAACTGAAACAGCCATCCATATCTAACTCAAACAGCCATATTGAACTGAAACAGCCATCCATATCTAACTCAAACAGCCATATTGAACTGAAACAGCCATCCATATCTAACTCAAACAGCCATATTGAACTGAAACAGATATCCATATCTAACTCAAACAGCCATATTGAACTGAAACAGCCATCCATATCTAACTCAAACAGCCATATTGAACTGAAACTGCCATTCATATTGAACTGAAACAGCCATCCATATCTAACTCAAACAGCCATGTTGAACTGAAACAGCCATTCATATCTAACTCAAACAGCCATATTGAACTGAAACAGCCATCCATATCTAACTCAAACAGCCATATTGAATTGAAACAGCTATCCATATCGAACTGAAACATCCACCCATATTGAACTGAAACATCCATCCATATCGAACTGAAACATCCATCCATATCAAACTGAAACAACCATCTATATTGAACTGAAACAGCCATCCATATTGAACTGAAACGGCTATCCATATTGAACTGAAACAGCCATCCACATTGAACTGAAACAGCCATCCACATTGAACTGAAACAGCCATCCACATTGAACTGAAACAGCCGTCCATATGGAACTGAAACAGCAACATTTTACTGAAACTGCCATCCATATTGAACTGAAACAGCTATACAAATGGAACTGAAACTTCCATGCATAATGAACTGAACCATCCATCCATATTGAACTGAAACAGCTATCCATAATGAACTGAAACAGCCATCCACATTGAACTGAAACAGCCATCCATAATGAACTGAAACAGCCATCCATATTGAACTGAAACAGCCATCCACATTGAACTGAAACAGCCATCCATATTGAGCTGAAACAGCTATCCATGATGAACTGAAACAGCCATCCACATTGAACTGAAACAGCCATCCACATTGAACTGAAACAGCCATCCATAATGAACTGAAACAGCCATCCATATTGAACTGAAACGGCTATCCATATTGAACTGAAACAGCCATCCACATTGAACTGAAACAGCCATCCACATTGAACTGAAACAGCCATCCACATTGAACTGAAACAGCCGTCCATATGGAACTGAAACAGCAACATTTTACTGAAACTGCTATCCATATTGAACTGAAACAGCCATCCACATTGAACTGAAACAGCCATCCATAATGAACTGAAACAGCCATCCATATTGAACTGAAACAGCTATCCATAATGAACTGAAACAGCCATCCATAATGAACTGAAACGGCCATCCATAATGAACTGAAACAGCCATCCACATTGAACTGAAACAGCCATCCATAATGAACTGAAACAGCCATCCACATTGAACTGAAACAGCCATCCATAATGAACTGAAACAGCCATCCATAATGAACTGAAACAGCCATCCACATTGAACTGAAACAGCCATCCATAATGAACTGAAAGAGCCATCCACATTTAACTGAAACAGCCATCCATAATGAACTGAAAGAGCCATCCACATTTAACTGTCAGACACATTTAATTGAAATAGATATATTGAACTGAAACCGACATATTGAACTGAAACAGACCTATTTAACGATCAGTCTATGAGAAGTCACTGTGAGGTTGTCTGGAACAGGCCTTGCATCCCCGACTGCTGTTACTGTATAATAATAATAATCATAATAATACCAATAATAATCCTTATCAAGGCCTGGTATGATACCCAGCTCTGTCGTCCATGATAATGCAGCAGGAAGCAGACCTGATCATTAATAACACCATCTTTAATCTGTTTTAAAGAGAAGGCATGGAACCCCTTCTGCCTTCTCAATAGCTCACATATACCCCATCACTCACTCTCTCCTTAATCCCCCTTCTCTCTCTCCCTCCTCTCTCCCTCTCTTCCTTCTCCCCCTCCTCTCTCTCCCCCTCCTCTCTCCCTCCTCTCCCCCTCCTCTCTCTCCCTCCTCTCTTTCCCTCTCCTTCTCCCCCTTCTCTCTCTCCCCCTCCTCTCTCTCCCTCCTCTCCCTCTCTTCCTCCTCCCCCGTTTCTCCCTCCCGCCATCTCAGATGCAGTGTAATGCAGATGAAACCGCCGCTCCAGTGTTATGCAGGCTAATATACAGACTACGCGTCAGTACACGGAGAGAACATAGGCCACTGTCTAATGCAATATATATATATATATATATATATATATATATATATATATATATGTTATATGAGCATTTTTCCCCCAGATGTAATATATATGAATGTACCTACCGATCTGAACACTGGGAGAACCGCAGAGCGCCTCGCGTCTCAAGCAGATAACAGTCAGTAGAAACACGAGCAGCAGATTCCTCCTCATCGTTGTTAGTTCAGACATTTCATACCGAGAGGCGTCGACATACATCCGCCGAACAACGGTCCAGTTCCTCCGGACAGACACACAGACGGCTAATCAGACGGTCGGCATGGCGACCCGGTTACCGGACAGCAGGAGGGTTGCGTGTCTAATTCACTGTTCTCAGGTCCCGAAGCGGTTCGGTCGTGGGAAGATCGCTCCAGCTCTGCGGATCTCTGTATCTCTTTCTCTCTCTCTCTCTCTCTCTGTCTCTCTCTCTCTCTCTCTCTGTCTCTCTCTCTCTCTCTCTCTCTCTCTCTCTCTCTGTCTCTCTGTCTCTCTCCCTCTCTCTGTGTCTCTCTCTCTCTCTGTGTCTCTCTCTCTCTCTGTGTCTCTCTCTGTCGCTCTCTCTCTCTCTCTCTCTCTCTCTCTCTCTCTCTCTCTCTCTGTCTTTGTCTCTCTCTCTCTCTCTCTCTCTCTCTTTATGAGGCGCGCGAACACTGCTGGAGCCTTTTCATCATCGATAGCGCGCGTACAGTTTAGGAATACCGATGAGAACGGAAAGAGCCGAGAGCGGCCGAGAGCAGCGGAGTCAGGTTGTTGGGGAAACAGTCCAGATTACTGATGGGCTTTCCGGCTCGTTCGGCTCAGCTCTCTTTTGGCTCCCAAACGGCTCTTTAAAAATTATATGTTTTTGTATTTTTTCAAGTCAAACAGTTTGCGATAGTTTGACTATGATTGGTGTTAAAACAATTCAAATTAAATTATTATTATTTTTTTTTTTTTTAAAGTTAATTAAATCATACTCTACCTTAACCACAATATATTTTAAAATTACATTTTACATTTTAGTCATTTAGCAGACGCTCTTATCCAGAGCGACTTACAGTGGTGAATGCATACATTTCATACAATTTCATACATTTTTTTTTTCTTTCTGTGCATTGGTTTGTTATGAAAAAGAATGCTATTAACCTGTTGGGTCTAGGGGGCAGCATTTACACGTCTGGATAAAAAAAATTTACCCGATTTAATCTGGTTACTAATCCTACCCAGTAACTAGAATATGCATATACTTATTATATATGGATAGAAAACACTCTAAAGTTTCCAAAACTGTTTGAATGGTGTCTGTGAGTATAACAGAACTCATTTGGCAGGCAAAACCCTGAGACATTTTCTGACAGGAAGTGGATACCTGATGTGTTGTATTGACTTTAAACCTATCCCATTGAAAAACACAGGGGTTTAGGAATATTTTGGCACTTCCTATTGCTTCCACTAGATGTCACCAGCCTTTACAAAGTGTTTTGAGTCTTCTGGAGGGAGATCTGACCGAACAAGAGCCATGGAACGGTGATGTCCCATTAGACACCTGGCGCGCTACTTCATGTTGGGTACCCTCGTTCCAATACGTTATAAAAGGCTATGCATTCGTCCACCTTGAATATTATTCATGTTCTGGTTAAAAAAGGCCCTAATGATTTATGCTATACAACGTTTGACATGTTTGAACGAACGGAAATATATTTTTTCCCCTCGTTCATGACGAGAAGTCCGGCTGGCTTACATCATGTGCTAACGAGACGGAGATTTTTGGACATAAATGATGAGCTTTTTTGAACAAAACTACATTCGTTATGGACCTGTGATACCTGGAAGTGACATCTGATGAAGAGAATCAAAGGTAATGGATTATTTACATAGTATTTTCGATTTTAGATCTCCCCAACATGACGTCTAGTCTGTATCGCAACGCGTATTTTTCTGGGCACAGTGCTCAGATTATTGCAAAGTGTGATTTCCCAGTAAGGTTATTTTTAAATCTGGCAAGTTGATTGCGTTCAAAAGATGTAAATCTATAATTCTTTAAATGACAATATAATATTTTACCAATGTTTTCTAATTTTAATTATTTAATTTGTGACGCTGACTTGACTGCCGGTTATTGGAGGGAAACGATTTCCTCAACATCAATGCCATAGTAAAACGCTGTTTTTGTATATAAATATGAACTTGATAGAACTAAAAATGCATGCATTGTCTAACATAATGTCCTAGGAGTGTCATCTGATGGAGATTGTAAAAGGTTAGTGTATCATTTTAGCTGGTTTTATGGTTTTGGTGACCCTGTCTTTGACTTGACAAAACATTACACACAACTCTTGTAAATGTACTGTCCTAACATACTCTAAATTTATGCTTTCGCCGTAAAACCTTTTTGAAATCGTAAAACGTGGTTAGATTAAGGAGATGTTTATCTTTCAAATGGTGTAACATAGTTGTATTTTTGAAAAATTTGAATTTTGACATTTATTTGGATTCAAATTTGCCGCTCTTGAAATGCACCTGCTGTTGATGGAGTGCACCACAGGTGGCACGCTAGCGTCCCACCTAGCCCCAAGAGGTTTTTAAACATTTACATGTAAAGTATAAGTTTTTAATGTATATAAACAAAGTGCATATAAATGTAACAATTCAAAATGAATACAATCTGAACAGCATAATAATAGAATATTGCTCCATATCAAAGAATAATAAACAACAATGTGCAGAACTGCAGCATCCGACTAAAAACATTAAACGGGCCCCTCTTTTCTCTCTCTTCTTTAGTGCCATGTTACAACCAGCAGCACACAGCAATGCTGACCAGATTTTGCTTTTATGAGAGATTTGCATTCAGAACTGCAAGCTGCCTCACTGTCGAGGGGCTGATGTGGTTTCTTCTCTCAGTAATTATTTGTCCCGTTTTTCGAGAAGACCCTCTCAGAGGGAACGGATGAGGCCACTATGCAGAGACTCCCTGTCAGGACTTTAGGAAGCCGTGGGTAGACAGAGGCCTTGTTCTTCCACCAGCTCAGAGGATCTGCAGAGGGGCTCCTCCAAATAGGATCGGACCTCCATTATGGCATCTATGCAACTTTTCAGGGAAGTTAGGAGCCAATATACACAGGCAGTCAGGCAAACTAAGGCTAGCTTTTTCAAACAGAAATTTGCATCCTGTAGTACAAACTCCAAAAAGTTCTGGGACACTGTAAAGTCCATGGAGAATAAGAGCACCTCCTCCCAGCTGCCCACTGCTCTGAGGCTAGGAAACACTGTCACTACCGATAAATCCACTATAATTGAGAATTTCAATAAGCATTCCTCTACGGCTGGCCATGCTTTCCACCTGGCCACCCCTACCCCGGTCAACTGCCCGGCACCCTCCACAGCAACCCGCCCAAGCCCCCACCATTTCTCCTTCTCCCAAATCCAGATAGCTGATGTTCTGAAAGAGCTGCAAAATTTGGACCCCTACAAATCAGCTGGGCTAGACAATCTGGACCCTTTCTTTCTAAAATTATCTGCCGAAATTGTTGCAACCCCTATTACTAGCCTGTTCAATCTCTCTTTCGTGTCGTCTGAGATTCCCATAGATTGGAAAGCAGCTGCTGTCATCCCCCTCTTCAAAGGGGGAGACACTCTAGACCCAAACTGCTACAGACCTATATCTATCCTACCCTGCCTTTCTAAGGTCTTCGAAAGCCAAGTTAACAAACAGATCACTGACCATTTCAAATCCCACCGTACCTTCTCTGCTATGCAATCTGGTTTCAGAGCTGGTCATGGGTGCACCTCAGCCACGCTCAAGGTCCTAAACGATATCATAACCGCCATCGATAAGAGATATTACTGTGCAGCCATATTCATCGACCTGGCCAAGGCTTTCGACTCTGTCAATCACCACATTCTTATCGGCAGACTAAACAGCCTTGGTTTCTCAAATGACTGCCTCGCCTGGTTCACCAACTACTTCTCAGATAGAGTTCAGTGTGTCAAATCGGAGGGCCTGTTGTCCGGACCTCTGGCAGTCTCTATGGGGGTGCCACAGGGTTCAATTCTCGGGCCGACTCTCTTCTCTGTGTACATCAATGATGTCGCTCTTGCTGTTGGTGATTCTCTGATCCACCTCTACGCAGACGACACCATTCTGTATACTTCTGGCCCTTCTTTGTTTGAGTTAGATGTGGATATCTGTTTCAGTTCAATTGTCACAAGTGTAGAGAGGAGTCAGTCGCAGGTTTAGAACTACTGAATTTATTAAAGCACCATATATAAACTAACCTCCAGACGAGCTTCAATGCAATCAGTCAATCAGCATTGTCCGGACCTCTGGCAGTCTCTATAGGGGTGCCACAGGGTTAAATTCTCGGGCCGACTGTTTTCTCTGTATACATCAATGATGTCGCTCTTGCTGCGGGTGATTCTCTGATCCACCTCTACGCAGACGACACCATTCTGTATACTTCTGGCCCTACTTTGGACACTGTGTTAACTAACCTCCAGATGAGCTTCAATGCCATACAACTCTCCTTCCGTGGCCTCCAACTGCTCTTAAATGCAAGTAAAACTAAATGCATGCTCTTCAACCGATCGCTGCCCGCACCTGCCCGTCTGCCCAGCATCACTACTCTGGACGGTTCGGACTTAGAATATGTGGACAACTACAAATACCTGGGTGTCTGGCTAGACTGTTAACTCTCCTTCCAGGCTCACATTAAACATCTCCAATCCAAAATTAAATCTAGAATCGGCTTCCTATTTCGCAACAAAGCATCCTTCACTCATGCCGCCAAACATACCCTCGTAAAACTGACCATCCTACCGATCCTCAACTTCTGCGATGTCATTTACAAATAGCCCCCAACACTCTACTCAACAAATTGGATGCAGTTTATCACAGTGCCATCTGTTTTGTCACCAAAGCCCCATATTGGGGTGGCAGGGTAGCCTAGTGGTTAGAGTGTTAGACTAGTAACCGGAAGGTTGCAAGATCAAATCCCTGAGCTGACAAGGTGAACATCTGTCATTCTTCCCCTGAACAAGGCAGTTAACCCATTGTCCCTAGGCTGTCATTGAAAATAAGAATTTGTTCTTAACTGAATTGCCTAGTTAACCTCTTGACGTTACCCTAGGATAGGGGGCGCCACAGCGCATTTTGGAAAAAATTCGTGCCCATTTTCAACGGCCTACTAATCAAACTCAGAAGCTAGGATATGCATATAATTAATACCTGTGGATAGAAAACACCCTAAACTTTCTAAAACTGTTTGAATGGTGTCTGTGAGTATAACAGAACTCATATGGCAGTCAAAACCCCGAGACAGATTGAAACAGGAAGTGGAATTCTGAATTGTGGACTCAACTTCACGTCGTTGCCTATTATTCACACCGTGAGCTATCGTTCATTGAGCACTTCCTATTGCTTCCACAAGATGTCCCCAGTCTTTACAAAGTGTTTTGAGCCTTCTACTGTCGAAACTCAGTGAATGAGACGCGTTGGAAATTGGTCACAGGGGGAGGGCCATCACCATTATGACGCCGGCGGCCCTGTCTACCACCACCTTTCGAAACGTTTTGAAACACAATGCAATCGTCCCCCTCGAATCTTATTGGCTCTCTTGTTGAAACAGGCCCTGAAGATTTATGTTATACAACGTTTGACATGTTTGAACGAACCTAAATGGGAAAAAAATGTTTTATTTCGAAACGGCTGTCCCGCGCCCGGCAGAGCATTTGGATACAGCATTCACACGCGCTAACAACAGCAAGCTAATGGAACATAAAGGATGGACTTTTTCGACCGAAAATACATCTGTTGTGGACCTGGGATCCCTGGAAGTGCTTTCTGATGAAGACAACTAAAGGTAAGGGATTATTGACAATATTATACAAGATTAGATGTGATATGCGATTGTTCCAAGATGGCGCCGAGCTGTATTTAATTGCTCATTTTCTGAGTATCGCATCCCCTTTTATAGCAAAGTGTGATTACCCAGTAAAGTTATTTTTAAATCTGGAATGACAGGTGCTTTCAAGAGATATTCATCTATAAATCTTAAAATGACAATATTACATTTTAAAAATGTTTTCGAATAGTAATTCAGTAAATTGTAGCACTGTTTCCCTGGATGCATTTGACGGGAAAATAGTTAGTCAACGTCAGACGCTGATGTAAAATGCTGTTTTCATATATAAATATGAACTTTATTGAACAAAAGAATGCATGTATTGTGTAACATGATGTCCTAGGTGTGTCATCTGATGAAGTTTGTAAAAGGTTAGTGCTGCATTTAGCTGTTTTTTGGTTATTTGTGATGCATGTGGTTGGTCGGAAAATGGCTATGTTGCTGCTTTTACGATGGACTCCTCTAACATAATCTAATGATTTGCTATTCCTGTAAAACCTTTTTGAAATCGGACGACGTGGGTCGATTCAGGAGAAGTGTATCTATAAAACGATATGAGACAGTCCTATATTTGAAAAAAAATAATATTAAATTTCGTTATGCTAATGTTGCTAGGAGTTTTCCCTGGATTTTGATCCCGCATACGGGACGGGACGCTGGAGAGGATAAATAAAGGTTAAAAAAATACTACCCACCACTGTGACCTGTATGCTCTGGCTGGCTTCAGGTCATCTACAAGTCTCTGATAGGTAAAGCCTTGCTTTTTCTCAGCTCACTGGTCACCATAGCAGCAGGTATATCTCACTGGTCATCCCCAAAGCCAATTCCTACTTTGGCTGCCTCTCCTTCCAGTTCTCTGCTGCCAATGACTGGAACGAACTGCAAAAATCACTGAAGCTGGAGACTCATATCTCCCTCACTAGCTTTAAGCACCAGCTGTCAGAGCAGCTCACAGATCACTGCACCTGTACATAGCCCATCTGTAAATAGTCCATCCAACTACCTCATCCCCATACTGTATTTATTTATTTATCTTGCTCCTTTGCACCCCTGTATCTCTACTTGCACATTCATCTTCTGCACATCTATCACTCTAGTGTCTAATTGGTATATTGTAATTACTTTGCCACCATGGCCTATTTATTGCCTTAACTCCGTTTTCTTACCTCATTTGCACTCACTGTATATAGATTTTCTTGAACTGTTTTATTGACTGTATATTTTGTTTATTCCATGTGTAACTCTGTGTTGTTGTATGTGTCGAACTGCTTTGCTTTATCTTGGCCAGGTCGCAGTTGTAAATGAGAATTTGTTCTCAACTTGCCTACCTGGTTAAATAAAGGACTTGTTCTCAACTTGCCTACCTGGTTAAATAACGGACTTGTTCTCAACTTGCCGACCTGGTTAAATAAAGGACTTGTTCTCAACTTGCCTACCTGGTTAAATAAAGGACTTGTTCTCAACTGGCCGACCTGGTTAAATAAAGGTGAAATAAAAAATAAATAAATTCCTTCGTGCTGCATCCCCAGTTGCTCTCTCGTCAAACAGCATCCAAACAGCAGACGTTTGTGGCACTACTGCTGGAGCTTCTGCTCCATCTGATCCCTCTTCTTCCTGTTGCCCTGGTGCCTGAGCCAGCTGACTGCTGGGGCTGTCCCTCCCTCTCCTTCCTGTCGCCCTGGTGCCTGAGCCAGCTGACTGCTGGGGCTGTCCCTCCCTCTCCTTCCTGTTGCCCTGGTGCCTGAGCCAGCTGACTGCTGGGGCTGTCCCGCCCTCTCCTTCCTGTTGCCCTGGTGCCTGAGCCAGCTGACTGCTGGGGCTGTCCCTCCCTCTCCTTCCTGTTGCCCTGGTGCCTGAGCCGGCTGACTGCTGGGGCTGTTCCTCCCTCTCCTTCCTGTTGCCCTGGTGCCTGAGCCAGCTGACTGCTGGGGCTGTCCCTCCCTCCCTCCCTCTTCTTCCTGTTGCCCTGGTGCCTGAGCCAGCTGGCTGCTGGGGCTGTCCCTCCCTCCCTCCCTCTCCTTCCTGTTGCCCTGGTGCCTGAGCCAGCTGACTGCTGGGGCTGTCCCTCCCTCCCTCTCCTTCCTGTTGTCCTGGTGCCTGAGCCAGCTGACTGCTGGGGCTGTCCCTCCCTCTTCTTCCTGTTGCCCTGGTGCCTGAGCCAGCTGACTGCTGGGGCTGTCCCTCCCTCTCCTTCCTGTTGCCCTGGTGCCTGAGCCAGCTGACTGCTGAGACTGTCCATCCCTGCTGCTGAGGTTATTCTTTGAAGAGCCTCATCAATCGCTCTGGCATCACTGAAGGCTAACTTCTTAAACCTGGGGTCAAGTGCAGCGGTTTCTGATCGCACGTGATTATATTCCATTCTGTGGAACTTTCTGTCCATTGATGAACACAGGGTGTCCATCAACTCTGTCACATGTCCTGTGGTTACATTCGCTTCTCTCTGGCGGCTGGCTGTGATTCGCTGCAGACCCTTGTGGCGGATGAATCAGAATTAGTTGGGTAACATAGATAATTAAGATGTTTTATTTGCATAATATGCTTCTGTGAGATACTTGTCATTAGAATGTATCCCTTTGGATTCTGGTGTTGGCAGTTGCACGTCTTCCCTCAGCTGGGGCCCAGTTACCTGGGGCTCAGTCACCTGGGGCTCAGTCACCTGGGGCTCAGTCACCTGGGGCCCAGTCACCCAGTCACCTGGGGCTCAGTCACACTGGGGCTCAGTCACCTGGGGCTCAGTCACCTGGGGCTCAGTCACACTGGGGCTCAGTCACACTGGGGCTCAGTCACCTGGGGCTCAGTCACACTGGGGCTCAGTCACCTGGGGCCCAGTCACCTGGGGCTCAGTCACCTGGGGCTCAGTCACCTGGGGCCCAGTCACCTGGGGCCCAGTCACCTGGGGCTCAGTCACCTGGGGCCCAGAGAGGGGAGAGGTCACGCTTGTCTTTCACATATCCCTAGTGCTATGCAGAATATCAGAAAGGGAAGAGGACAGGTTGGAACATTGTCTACATATGTGAATGTGTCTTTACCTATTGTTAAACCATGTGAAGGGATGGCGTGATTAATGGGGAACCATTGTATGTCCTCTCTCATGTTACACTTATCCTGGGATAGTGTATGACCTAGAGGCTCACTCCCCTCAGTGAGCTTGTCCAGGAGAGGGGTCAAGAAGGGGTTTTACTTGAGATGGAAGTATCTAGAGTTGACAATTGATATATGCCATTGGATGAGATGGTGTTTTTGTACTATGAAGTACCAGGAACGAGATTAGAACCTCGTCATTAGGGACCAAACTGAACGATAATTTATAGTGAATGTTATCTGGCTATGGGATACTCCTTTCTCAAATATAAAGTCCCTTTGTGAACTGTTTCTAAGATCTGTGGTTCGTCATGTAGGTTGAGAGGGGTGTATCTTGGCTATAAAAGACCTTTGTACTTTTGTGATGTCGATTTCAATGGTGCATTAGAGATGGCGCATCATTGAAAGTCAAGTGCTTTTGCGAAAGCTCTTATTATTAAAGATGTAGTTTAAGTATAACTCTGACTGGTGTAGGAAGTTTGTTTCTCCTCATTTGGTAATGCAGAAATTAGCCACCACACCCTTACACAGGAGTATCATTTTTGAGGCTGCCACATAGCTGAAAAGAGAGAACAGTAACTTATTATTAATAACTGCTTACTGTACCTCTCTCCACTGATCTCCACGGTGACCTCGTCAAAGGGTTCCAGATAATGAGGTAGTAATAACTGCTTACTGTACCTCTCTCCACTGATCTCCACGGTGACCTCGTCAAAGGGTTCCAGATAATGAGGTAGTAATAACTGCTTACTGTACCTCTCTCCACTGATCTCCACGGTGACCTCGTCAAAGGGTTCCAGATAATGAGGTAGTAATAACTGCTTACTGTACCTCTCTCCACTGATCTCCACGGTGACCTCGTCAAAGGGTTCCAGATAATGAGGTAGTAATAACTGCTTACTGTACCTCTCTCCACTGATCTCCACGGTGACCTCGTCAAAGGGTTCCAGATAATGAGGTAGTAATAACTGCTTACTGTACCTCTCTCCACTGATCTCCACGGTGACCTCGTCAAAGGGTTCCAGATAATGAGGTAGTAATAACTGCTTACTGTACCTCTCTCCACTGATCTCCACGGTGACCTCGTCAAAGGGTTCCAGGACTCTGCACATCTCCTCCACCACCTCCCATTCCTCTTGGGTCAGAGCATCAACAGGTCCATTGACAATGGCCAGGGTAGAGATTTTTATTTTTTAAATTTTATTTTACCTTTATTTAACTACGCAAGTCAGTTAAGAACAAATTCTTATTTTCAATGACGGCCTAGGAACAAATGATGGCATCCTTTGACTCAAGAAACCGCTTCAACATATAAAATGTTGAATTACTTCTTCCAGTCTTGTTTAGGCCTCAGCTCAGGCATCCCCATCTGGCGTTGTGTGGACTTTAGTTTTTCAGCACCTACTGTGCTCCTGTGGAAGTAATCCACAGCTGCTTTCACTTTATCCACAGTGGGCTTCATCACCTTCAGAGCTTCTCTTACAATCAGGTTGATAATGTGGGCAAGACATGGATGATGGGTACATTTTAAAATGTTCATGGCTTTGGTTATGTTAGCTGCATTGTCGCTAACACAACAGACCACTTTTCCATCTACTTGCCATTCTCTGGCCACTCTCAACAGCATCCTGCTTTAATCTTTGCTTGTAAGCAGGAATCAGGAGGATAGAATTATGGTCAGATTTACCAAATGGAGGGCGAGGGAAAGCTTTGTGTGTGGAGTCCAGAGTTACTTTCCCTCTGGTTGCACATTTAACTTCTCTAGGGCCGGCGGGATGAAATCGTCCCACCTACGTAACAGCCAGTGGAATCCTGTGGCGCGTTATTCAAATACCTTAGAAATGCTATTACTTCTCAAACATATGACTATTTTACACCATTTTAAAGACAAGACTCTCGTTAATCTAACCACACTGTCCGATTTCAAAAAGGCTTTACAACGAAAGCAAAACATTAGATTATGTCAGCAGAGTACCCAGCCAGAAATCAGACACCCATTTTTCAAGCTAGCATATAATGTCACAAAAAACAAAACCACAGCTAAATGCAGCACTAACCTTTGATGATCTTCATCAGATGACACACCTAGGACATTATGTTATACAATACATGCATGTTTTGTTCAATCAAGTTCATATTTATATCAAAAACCAGCTTTTTTACATTAGCATGTGACGTTCAGAACTAGCATACCCCCCGCAAACTTCCGGTGAATTTACTAAATTACTCACGATAAACGTTCACAAAAAGCATAACAATTATTTTAAGAATTATAGATACAGAACTCCTCTATGCACTCGATATGTCCGATTTTAACATGCTGATAGGAATTTGGTAAAACTGATTTAAGTTTCCCTGCATTAAAGTCCCCGGCTACTAGGAGCGCCGCCTCTGGGTGAGCGTTTTCTTGTTCGCTTATGGCAGAATACAGCTCATTCAATGCTGTCTTAGTGGTAGCCTCTTGACTGTGGTGGTATTTAAACAGCTGCAAAGAATACAGATGGTAGGTAGTGTGGTCTACAGCTTATCATGAGATACTCTACCTCAGGCGGGCAATAGCTCGAGAGTTCCTTAGATATCGTGCAACAGCTGTTGTTTTCAAAAATACATAGCCCGCCGCCCCTTGTCTTACCAGACGCCGCTGTTCTATCCTGCCGGTACAGCGTGTAACCAGCCAGCTGTATGTTGATAGTGTCGTCGTTCAGCCACGACTCCGTGAAGCATAACATGTTACAGTTTGTAATGTCTCGTTGGTAGTTTAATCTTCTGCGTAACTCTGCGATTTTATTCTCCAAAGATTGCACGTTTGCTAGCAGAAAGGAGGGAAGTGGGGGTTTATTCGATCGCCTATGAATTCTCAGAACCAACCTTTGGCCCCTCTTTCTCCGCCTCCTCTTCACGCAGATCACGGGGAAGCAGTATATCCTTCGCGTCGGGCTCGTCAGAGTCATGAAAGGAAAAAAAGGATTCTGCTAGTCCGTGGTGAGTAATCACAGACCTGATGTCTAGAATTTATTTTCCGGCCAGCTCTAGGAAGAGTCTTGGTGGTTCAAATCTTCTTCCATTTAAGAATGATGGAGGCCACTGTGTTCTTGGGGTCCTTCAATGCTGCAGAAATGTTTTGGTACCCTTCCCCAGATCTGTGCCTCGACACAATCCTGTCTCTGAGCTCTACGGAAAATTCCTTCCATCTCATGGTTTGGTTTTTGCCCTGCAATGCACTGTCAACTGTGGGACCTTATATAGACAGGTGTGTGCATTTCCAAATCATGTCCAATCAATTGAATTTACCACAGGTGGACTCCAATCAAGTTGTAGAAACATCTCAAAGATGATCAATGGAAACAGGATGAACCTGAGCTCAATTTCGAGTCTCATAGCAAAGAATCTGAATACTTATGTAAATAAGGTATTTCTGTTTTTATTTGTAATAAATTTGCTAAACTAAAAACCTGTTTTCGCTTTGTCATTATGGGGTATTGTGTGTAGAATGATGAGGGGAAAAAAACGATTGAATCCATTTTAGAATAAGGCTGTAACGTAGGTAGGCAAACAGTATCTAGCTACAGCCATGTCTATCAGGCATGCTTAGGCAAATACTCTATAGTAAAACCAGTTCATCAGTTTCACATTTACAACAGTAAATTATCGTATTATTGTTTCTCATCACTGTTAACTTGTAAACCTAGCTAGCTAGCTAGATATCCAATAATTGTTATTCACATCCGTTTGGAATCCTTTCTTGCATCATACCTATAATTTTGTGAGATTTAAATGCATCCATGGCCATAATGATAACCAATGTCAACCCTCGTCATTTATGTTACATAGCTAGTTAGTCAAATTATTTACAGTTACTGATGTTACACGATTGCTAACGAGTTACAAATGTGAGGCGTGGCGCATAATGGCATCAGCGTGCTCGGCTCGGCCAATGAGAGTGCTGCATACTCCCTTAAAAGACATTCGCTTGAAAAATGAGAAAAAAAGCAGCAATTGTACTATTTGTCCATCTTGAGATGCCATAGACAATATACATGTCCCCCAAATAGTCCAAATTAATCTGTGATGACTCAGGAAATCTGTCATTCATTTTGACACTTTTGCAGAGGATATCTTAGTCGTGCAATTTTCCATCTAACTAAGATGTTTTGGTACAGTATTTCTCAATGAAAAAATGTGCACGAAAACGAGGTCTCTCTCTCTCATTGAATGACAACAAAGACTTTATTGAAGAATCCCTACTGTTGACCAATCACCGACAAAGGGGCGTAGACTTCGGCTACTGACTTCGGTTTGCCTCCAGAAAATGTTTTTGTTTGCCTGAACAGCCAAAAAAAAAAACACTCACCCAAGTTCAAAACTAGCAAAAACATCACACAATTACCTCATAATATGTGCATGAACTCTTCCAAACTGTTTCGGCTGGTTAGCAGGCGTCAGGCTAACTAGCTAGCCAACTACAGTCATGTGATATCGTTGCTGGTAAACCTAGCTTTAGGTGGCTCGTTGTAACATTGTAGCTTGTTGTTTAGTAGTCATATCTACAACTTAAAAGAGAGGATTTACAAAAAGAATTTGTGTTGATGAAAGGAATCACTGGAAGCTATCGAGGTCTGGTCAGTTCATTCAGATCTTTCAGTTTTGCCCAAAGGATTGTGTTGTCAGTGTCCATCTCCCTTTCAAATAAAGCCTGCCTTGGAGGAGGGACAGGGCCCGTGACAGCTTGTATATTTAGCAATGAATCTGCCGATAGGAACATCGCTGAAAGATGTCCAATGGCTCTATCAAACAAGGACAAACACATATCTACAGTCTCACATAGAGCCTTATAGTGTGATCAGTAGAGCCTTATAGAGTGATCAGTAGAGCCTTATAGTGTGATCAGTAGAGCCTTATAGTGTGATCAGTATCACATAGAGCCTTATAGTGTGATCAGTAGAGCCTTATAGTGTGATCAGTAGAGCCTTAAAGTGTGATCAGTATAACATAGAGCCTTATAGTGTGATCAGTAGAGCCTTATAGTGTGATCAGTATAACATAGAGCCTAATAGTGTGATCAGTATAACATAGAGCCTTATAGTGTGATCAGTATAACATAGAGCCTTATAGTGTGATCAGTAGAGCCTTATAGTGTGATCAGTATAACATAGAGCCTTATAGTGTGATCAGTATAACATAGAGCCTTATAGTGTGATCAGTATCACATAGAGCCTTATAGTGTGATCAGTATAACATAGAGCCTTATAGTGTGATCAGTATCACATAGAGCCTTATAGTGTGATCAGTATAACATAGAGCCTTATAGTGTGATCAGTAGAGCCTTATAGTGTGATCAGTATAACATAGAGCCTTATAGTGTGATCAGTAGAGCCTTATAGAGTGATCAGTAGAGCCTTATAGTGTGATCAGTATAACATAGAGCCTTATAGTGTGATCAGTATAACATAGAGCCTTATAGTGTGATCAGTAGAGCCTTATAGTGTGATCAGTATAACATAGAGCCTTATAGTGTGATCAGTATCACATAGAGCCTTATAGTGTGATCAGTATAACATAGAGCCTTATAGTGTGATCAGTAGAGCCTTATAGTGTGATCAGTATAACATAGAGCCTTATAGTGTGATCAGTATCACATAGAGCCTTATAGTGTGATCAGTAGAGCCTTATAGTGTGATCAGTATATCATAGAGCCTTATAGTGTGATCAGTATAACATAGAGCCTTATAGTGTGATCAGTATAACATAGAGCCTTATAGTGTGATCAGTATAACATAGAGTCTTATAGTGTGATCAGTAGAGCCTTATAGTGTGATCAGTATCACATAGAGCCTTATAGTGTGATCAGTATAACATAGAGCCTTATAGTGTGATCAGTATAACATAGAGCCTTATAGTGTAATCAGTATATCATAGAGCCTTATAGTGTGATCAGTAGAGCCTTATAGTGTGATCAGTAGAGCCTTATAGTGTGATCAGTATAACATAGAGCCTTATAGTGTGATCAGTATAACATAGAGCCTAATAGTGTGATCAGTATAACATAGAGCCTTATAGTGTGATCAGTAGAGCCTTATAGTGTGATCAGTATAACATAGAGCCTTATAGTGTGATCAGTATAACATAAAGCCTTATAGTGTGATCAGTATCACATAGAGCCTTATAGTGTGATCAGTATAACATAAAGCCTTATAGTGTGATCAGTATAACATAGAGCCTAATAGTGTGATCAGTATAACATAGAGCCTTATAGTGTGATCAGTAGAGCCTTATAGTGTGATCAGTATAACATAGAGCCTTATAGTGTGATCAGTAGAGCCTTATAGTGTGATCAGTATCACATTGGGCCTTATAGTGTGATCAGTATAACATAGAGCCTTATAGTGTGATCAGTATATCATAGAGCCTTATAGTGTGATCAGTATAACATAGAGCCTTATAGTGTGATCAGTATAACATAGAGCCTTATAGTGTGATCAGTATCACATAGAGCCTTATAGTGTGATCAGTAGAGCCTTATAGTGTGATCAGTAGAGCCTTATAGTGTGATCAGTATCACATAGAGCCTTATAGTGTGATCAGTATAACATATAGCCTTATAGTGTGATCAGTATCACATAGCAGCCTTATAGTGTGATCAGTATAACATAGAGCCTTATAACATAGAGCCTTATAGTGTGATCAGTATAACATAGAGCCTTATAGTGTGATCAGTATAACATAGAGCCTTATAACATAGAGCCTTATAGCGTGATCCTTCCTTCGTGACATGCCACAAAGCAGGACTACATTGGCTCGTTGTCTCGACTACACCGGAAGCAGTCACAGTGTGTATCATTCAGCGCGACGCCCAGACCTGCCTTCATCCTGGGCAATTATCTGTGAAACACATCTAACTGACCTAGAAATGCCTCAGACATGATGAAAACAAGCCCAGAGTCCCCCAGGGTGAAAACCCTTTTACCGCGTGTGGGAGTGTGTGTGTGTGTGTGTGTGTGTGTGTGTGTGTGTGTGTAGTGTGTGTGTGTGTGTGTGTGTGTGTGTGTGTGTGTGTGTGTGTGTGTGTGTGTGTGTGTGTGTGTGTGTGTGTGTGTGTGTGTGTGATGATACATGAGATATATATATCTAGTAGATATATAAAACAAGTGCTCATTAAAAAGGGAACCCTTCACCAGGCACCATAAGACTGGTCCCAAATCTGGCTTGTCTACTACTTAGTAAAACTTCATCCTGTGTACTAATCTCACTACACACTATTCAGAACGGACTGTTTAGTGAAAATGGATGCAATATGCCACGGCGGAAACGTGTTTTCTTTTGGTGCGTTCATAACAACAAAAATATCGAAGCCGTGATCTTCACGCCGGAGAAGTGGAAGCCGTGATTTTCACACCGGAGAAGTCGAAGCCGTGATTTTCACACCCGGAGAAGTCGAAGCCGTGATTTTCACGCCGGAGAAGTCGAAGCCGTGATCTTCACACCGGAGAAGTCGAAGCGGTGAACTTCACACCCGGAGAAGTCAAAGCCGTAGGATGATGCCTGAGTTTTTGACATGTAATTCCGAGTTCAATGACCGTTCAAAACGATTTTTTTCCAGTCTGAGCACGTATTTTTCCCAGAGTTCCCTGTTTTCTTGAACGCACCCTCAGTTACGGCTTCACATATGAACCGGAATGGATCGTCTGTAGCCCCACTCAGGGACCTTTCGTGTTGTTGTTTTGAGATAATGTTAGCTAAGTATATAACATTTCAAAAAACGTATTTGGACTAAACTTGAATGTACTGTAGGCTGATGTATGTACAGTTGAACAGTCACCTGATTCCACGGAGGGACGAGTGTCTGCGGGTTTTCACTCCTCCCTTGTACTTGATTGATGAATTAAGGTCACTAATTAGTAAGGAACTCCCCTCACCTGGTTGTCCAGGTCTCAGTAAGGAACTCTCCTCACCTGGTTGTCTAGGGCTCAGTAAGGAACTCCCCTCACCTGGTTGTCCAGGTCTCAGTAAGGAACTCCCCTCACCTGGTTGTCTAGGTCTCAGTAAGGAACTCTCCTCACCTGGTTGTCTAGGGCTCAGTAAGGAACTCCCCTCACCTGGTTGTCCAGGTCTCAGTAAGGAACTCCCCTTACCTGGTTGTCTAGGTCTTTCCTCACCTGGTTGTCTAGGTCTCAGTAAGGACCTCCCCTAACCTGGTTGTCCAGGTCTCAGTAAGGAACGCCCCTCACCTGGTTGTCTAGGTCTTTCCTCACCTGGTTGTCTAGGTCTCAGTAAGGAACTCCCCTCACCTGGTTGTCCAGGTCTCAGTAAGGACCTCCCCTCACCTGGTTGTCCAGGTCTCAGTAAGGACCTCCCCTCACCTGGTTGTCCAGGTCTCAGTAAGGAACTCTCCTCACCTGGTTGTCCAGGTCTCAGTAAGGACCTCCCCTCACCTGGTTGTCTAGGTCTCAGTAAGGAACTCCCCTCACCTGGTTGTCCAGGTCTCAGTAAGGACCTCCCCTCACCTGGTTGTCTAGGTCTCAGTAAGGACCTCCCCTCACCTGGTTGTCTAGGTCTCAGTAAGGACCTCTCCTCACCTGGTTGTCTAGGTCTCAGTAAGGACCTCCCCTCACCTGGTTGTCTAGGTCTCAGTAAGGACCTCCCCTCACCTGGTTGTCTAGGTCTCAGTAAGGAACTCTCCTCACCTGGTTGTCCAGGTCTCAGTAAGGAACTCCCCTCACCTGGTTGTCCAGGTCTCAGTAAGGAACTCTCCTCACCTGGTTGTCCAGGTCTCAGTAAGGAACTCCCCTCACCTGGTTGTCCAGGTCTCAGTAAGGAACTCTCCTCACCTGGTTGTCCAGGTCTCAGTAAGGAACTCCCCTCACCTGGTTGTCTAGGTCTCAGTAAGGACCTCCCCTCACCTGGTTGTCTAGGTCTCAGTAAGGAACTCCCCTCACCTGGTTGTCTAGGTCTCAGTAAGGAACTCCCCTCACCTGGTTGTCTAGGTCTCAGTAAGGACTCCCCTCACCTGGTTGTCCTAGGTCTCAGTAAGGAACTCCCCTAACCTGGTTGTCCAGGGTTTAACTGAAAGGAAAGACCAGCAGACTCTAGGCCCTCCATGGAATGAGTTTGACACACCTGCAGTGGAGGAATGCAGTGCTGAGGCAGAGGGCTCGTAATGAGGACGACTGGCCACTACTCTGAACTGTGTGTGGTGAGCTTTCTGGCTTCCAGAACTGCTGAGGCGTCACCTAAGTGGGTGCTAAACATCGACGCCCTCAAGATCATCACCAGACTTTATCTTCATCAACCGTCTCCCTGACCACCTTCCTCTGATTAGACCCACTCCAGTTTGCATACCGCCCGAGCAGATCCATAGATGACGCAATCTCAATTGCTCTCCACGCTGCCGTCACCCACCTACTGTAGATAAGAGGAATACCTGTGTGAGAATGCTGTTCATTGACTACAGCTCAGCGTTCAGCGTTGTCGCCTCCAAGCTCATCACCAAGCTTAGGACTCTGAGTCTGAACACCTCCCCTCTGCAACTGGATCCTGGACTTCCTGAAAGGCCGACCCAAGGTGGTGAGGGTAGGTAACATCACCTCCGCCACACTGACCTTCAACACTGGATCCCTACAGGGGTGTGTGCTTAGTCCCCTCCTGTACTCCCTGTTCACCTACGACTGCATGGCCACGCACGACTCCAACACCATTAGGTTAGCTGATGACACGACGCTGTTAGTCCTGGAGATGAGTCAACCTACAGAAAGATGCTCAGTGACCTGGCAGTGTGGTGCCAGAGCAACAACCTCTCCCTGAATGCCTGGCAGTGTGGTGCCAGAGCAACAACCTCTCCCTGAATGCCTGGCAGGGTGGTGCCAGAACAACAACCTCTCCCTGAATGCCTGGCAGGGTGGTGCCAGAGCAACAACCTCTCCCTGAATGCCTGGCAGGTGGTGCCAGAGCAACAACCTCTCCCGGAATGCCTGGCAGGGTGGTGCCAGAGCAACAACCTCTCCCTGAATGCCTGGCAGTGTGGTGCCAGAGCAACAACCTCTCCCTGAATGCCTGGCAGTGTGGTGCCAGAGAAACAACCTCTCCCTGAATGCCTGGCAGTGTGGTGCCAGAGCAACAACCTCTCCCTGAATGCCTGGCAGTGTGGTGCCAGAGCAACAACCTCTCCCTGAATGCCTGGCAGTGTGGTGCCAGAGAAACAACCTCTCCCTGAATGCCTGGCAGTGTGGTGCCAGAGCAACAATCTCTCCCTGAATGCCTGGCAGGGTGGTGCCAGAACAACAACCTCTCCCTGAATGCCTGGCAGGGTGGTGCCAGAGCAACAACCTCTCCCTGAATGCCTGGCAGAGTGGTGCCAGAGCAACAATCTCTCCATGAATGCCTGGCAGGGTGGTGCCAGACCAACAACCTCTCCCTGAATGCCTGGCAGTGTGGTGCCAGAACAACAACCTCTCCCTGAATGCCTGGCAGTGTGGTGCCAGAGCAACAACCTCTCCCTGAATGCCTGGCAGTGTGGTGCCAGAACAACAACCTCTCCCTGAATGCCTGGCAGTGTGGTGCCAGAACAACAACCTCTCCCTGAATGCCTGGCAGGGTGGTGCCAGAACAACAACCTCTCCCTGAATGCCTGGCAGTGTGGTGCCAGAACAACAACCTCTCCCTGAATGCCTGGCAGTGTGGTGCCAGAGCAACAACCTCTCCCTGAATGCCTGGCAGTGTGGTGCCAGAGCAACAACCTCTCCCTGAATGCCTGGCAGTGTGGTGCCAGAGACAACAACCTCTCCCTGAATGCCTGGCAGGGTGGTGCCAGAGCAACAACCTCTCCCTGAATGCCTGGCAGTGTGGTGCCAGAGAAACAACCTCTCCCTGAATGCCTGGCAGGGTGGTGCCAGAGCAACAATCTCTCCCTGAATGCCTGGCAGTGTGGTGCCAGAGCAACAACCTCTCCCTGAATGCCTGGCAGTGTGGTGCCAGAACAACAACCTCTCCCTGAATGCCTGGCAGGGTGGTGCCAGAGCAACAACCTCTCCCTGAATGCCTGGCAGGGTGGTGCCAGAGCAACAACCTCTCCCTGAATGCCTGGCAGGGTGGTGCCAGAGCAACAACCTCTCCCTGAATGCCTGGCAGGGTGGTGCCAGAGCAACAACCTCTCCCTGAATGCCTGGCAGTGTGGTGCCAGAACAACAACCTCTCCCTGAATGTCAGTATTTGTATTTATTATGGATCCCCATTATTTATATTTCTACTTTGCACTTTCTTCCACTACAAATCTACCATTCCAGTGTTTTACTTGCTATATTGTATTTACTTTGCCACCATGGCCTTTTTTGCCTTTACCTCCCTTATCTCACCTCATTTGCTCACATTGTATATAGACTTATTTTTCTACTGTATTATTGACTGTATGTTTGTTTTACTCCATGTGTAACTCTGTGTTGTTGTATGTGTCGAACTGCTTTGCTTTATCTTGGCCAGGTTGCAATTGTAAATGAGAATTTGTTCTCAACTTGCCTACTTGGTTAAATAAAGGTGAAATAAAAAATAAAAACATAAAATGAGCTGCTGCCAAGGCAGTGTATACAGTGTGTGTGTGTGTGTGTGTGTGTGTGTGCTGCTCTCGCTGTGTGTGTGTGTGTGTGTGTGTGTGTGTGTGTGTGTGTGTGTGTGTGTGTGTGTGTGTGTGTGTGTGTGTGTGTGTGTGTGTGTGTGTGTGTGTGTGTGTGTGTGTGTGTGTGTGTGTGTGTGTGTGTGTGTGTGTGTGTGTGTGTGTCTGTACCTATGCTTGTGTTGCTTCAGTCCCTGCTGTTCCATAAGGTGTATTTCTCTGGTTTTTAAATCTGATTCTCCTGCTGCATCAGTTACCTGATGTGGAATAGAGTTCCATGTAGTCATGGCTCTATGTAGTACTTAGTACAATTGCAATTTTCCTAAGTCCTTTTTTGTGACACCTGACCACACGACTGTCAAGGTGCGACAAAACTAGGTCCTGCCTTCTTGATAGTGCTGTTGAGAAGGTAGAAACTAGGGCCTGTAGGACCTGCCTTGTTGATAGTGTTGTTAAGAAGGTAGAAACTAGGGCCTGTAGGACCTGCCTTGTTGATAGTGTTGTTAAGAAGGTAGAAACTAGGGCCTGTAGGACCTGCCTTGTTGATAGTGTTGTTAAGAAGGTAGAAACTAGGGCCTGTAGGACCTGCCTTGTTGATAGTGTTGTTAAGAAGGTAGAAACTAGGGCCTGTAGGACCTGCCTTGTTGATAGTGCTGTTAATAACCTGTTGGGGCTCGGGGGCAGTATTGAGACATTTTGAAAAAAATATGTGCCCATTTTTAACTGCCTCCTACACCAACTCAGAAGCTAGGATATGCATATTATTAACACTCTGAATTTTCTAAAACAGTTTGAATGGTGTCTGTAAGTATAACAAAACTCATATTGCAGGCAAAAACCTGTGAAAAATAGATCCAAAAAAATGTGAATTTTGTGACTGTACTATTTAGTGTCATTGTTTTATAGATACCATAGTGAGAAAGGATTCATTTCGCAACACCTACGGCTTCCACTAGATGTCAACGATCTTTATAAAGTTGTTTGAAGCGTCTATGATAAACAGAGAGCAAATTAGAATCCAAGGAAGTTGACATGTCATCACTTCATTTTTTTGCGCCTGCGCATAAATCTGAGAAACGTGAGTTTTGTCTTCATTGTTTATCTAGACATAGGATAGGTTGTGTGAAAATATTACTGATGTTTAACGTTAAAAATGGACCAAAAGATTAATGCTAAACAACATTTGACATGTTTGAACGAACATAAATAGATTATTTACTAGGTTTTTTTTAGCTTTTCAGCGTGAATTACACTCCCCCCACCACGTTTTGTGGGAGCATAATGAACGCTAAGTACTTGGTGTTATTTGGACATAAATTATGAACTTTGTCAAAAGAAACCACATTTGTTCCGGACCTGGGATGCCTTCCGGACCTGGGATGCCTGCCTTCTGATGGAGATAATCAAAGGTAAGGGGATATTTACAATGTTATTATCGATTTTAGATGATGCTAACTGTATAGCATAGCCTGTTGTTCTTAGCATAGCACCCCGTTTATTGCAAAATGTGATTTCCCAGTAAAGTTATTTTGAGATCTGGCCATTCGGTAGCAATTACGAGATGATAATATATTATTCTTTGAATGACAATATTATAATTTACCAATGTTTTCGAATAGTAATTTTGTTATGTTCACCGGAAGCATTTCAGAGAAGAAAAAAATCTGAATTTCACGCTACTGTAAAATGCTGTTTTTGGATATAAATATGAACTTGATGGAACAAAAAATGCATGTATTGTATAACATAATGTCCTAGGAGTGTCATCTGATGGAGATTGACAAAAGTTAGTGCATAATTCTAGCTGGTTTCTGCTTTTGGTGACGCCTGACCTTGAATTGAAAATGGATGTTTGTACTTTTGTGGCTATGTACTGTCCTAACATAATCTAACTTTATGCTTTTGCCGTGAAGCCTCTTTGAAAATCGAACAATGTGGTTAGATTAAGGAGATGTTTATCATTTAAATTGTGTAAAATAGTTGATTGTTTGAGAAATTGAAATTATTCGATTTTTGATGTTTTGAATTTCCAGCCTTGTTAGCAATCCCGGCTCGGGGTTCATTGCTAACCTGTAGCCCCAACAGGTTTTAAGAAGGCAGAGCAGTGCTTTATTATAGACAGACTTCTCCCCATCTTAGCTACTATTGTATCAATATGTTTTGACCATGACAGTTTACAATCCAGGGTAACTCCAAGCAGTTTAGTCACCTCAACTTGCTCAATTTCCACATTATTCATTACAAGATTCAGTTGAGGTTTAGGGTTTAGTGAAGGATTTCTCCCAAATAAAATGTTTTTAGTTTCAGAAATATTTAGGGCTAACTTATTCCTTGCCACCCATTCTGAAACTAACTGCAGCTCTTTGTTAAGTGTTGCAGCCATTTCAGTCGCTGTAGTAGCTGACATGTATAGTGTTGAGTCATCCACATACATGGACACTCTGGCTTTGCTCAAAGTCCGTGGCATGTCGTTAGTAAAGATTTTAAAAAAGCAATGGGCATTAACATTGTTATTGATTATTGCATTGTTGGGATTTGAGTTTGCAAGAAAGGCATTTCACTGTAATTGTGCATGTGACATTAAAACTTGATCGAGCCATGAACTGCCCCTCTCCATCTTTGGATGATGCATGCCCTCAAAGACTTGGTCTCTGTTGGTTGACCCGTGATGATGTAGTGGTTGACCCAACTATAGCTAGGCTACTGATGATGATGTAGTGGTTGACCCAACTATAGCTAGGCTACTGATGATGATGTAGTGGTTGACCCAACTATAGCTAGGCTACTGATGATGATGTAGTGGTTGACCCAACTATAGCTAGGCTACTGATGATGATGTAGTGGTTAACCCAACGATAGCTAGGCTACTGATGATGATGTAGTGGTTGACCTAGCCAACTATAGCTAGGCTACTGATGATGATGTAGTGGTTGACCCAACTATAGCTAGGCTACTGATGATGATGTAGTGGTTGAGCTAGCCAACTATAGCTAGGCTACTCTATAAAAATGTAATCGATTATTATTATTTGAGATGATGAAAAAGCTTGATTATTATTGTTAGGGTTATTAGTATACCAACGATGGTTTTAGTTTAGTAGAGCCAGAAGCTCTGACGAAGGCCAAAGGCTGACGACACGTAGCGCCAATAAAAAAGTGATACTAGCAAAGAACTATGTGTGATTTCTTTATTCTTTAAAAACCTGCGCCGGTGGAAAAATATTTAGATGTGGAGCGCCGCCCTCAAACAATCGTATGAGGGCCTACTAGTGTTGACTTTAGGCAATAACTGAACTGATCAATTACTCCGTGTGGTGCCGAGCTGGGACAAAATCCTACAGTACCTGCAGCTCACCAGGAACCGGGTTTCCTCCTGGTCTAGAGGGTTATGGTTAGGTCTGGTACTCTACAGGGTTGTCTCCTCCTGGTCTAGAGGGTTATGGTTAGGTCTGGTACTCTACAGGGTTGTCTCCTGGTCTAGAGGGTTATGGTTAGGTCTGGTACTCTACAGGGTTGTCTCCTCCTGGTCTAGAGGGTTATGGTTAGGTCTGGTACTCTACAGGGTTGTCTCCTCCTGGTCTAGAGGGTTATGGTTAGGTCTGGTACTCTACAGGGTTGTCTCCTCCTGGTCTAGAGGGTTATGGTTAGGTCTGGTACTCTACAGGGTTGTCTCCTCCTGGTCTAGAGGGTTATGGTTAGGTCTGGTACTCTACAGGGTTGTCTCCTCCTGGTCTAGAGGGTTATGGTTAGGTCTGGTACTCTACAGGGTTGTCTCCTCCTGGTCTAGAGGGTTATGGTTAGGTCTGGTACTCTACAGGGTTGTCTCCTCCTGGTCTAGAGGGTTATGGTTAGGTCTGGTACTCTACAGGGTTGTCTCCTCCTGGTCTAGAGGGTTATGGTTAGGTCTGGTACTCTACAGGGTTGTCTCCTCCTGGTCTAGAGGGTTATGGTTAGGTCTGGTACTCTACAGGGTTGTCTCCTCCTGGTCTAGAGGGTTATGGTTAGGTCTGGTACTCTACAGGGTTGTCTCCTCCTGGTCTAGAGGGTTATGGTTAGGTCTGGTACTCTACAGGGTTGTCTCCTCCTGGTCTAGAGGGTTATGGTTAGGTCTGGTACTCTACAGGGTTGTCTCCTCCTGGTCTAGAGGGTTATGGTTAGGTCTGGTACTCTACAGGGTTGTCTCCTCCTGGTCTAGAGGGTTATGGTTAGGTCTGGTACTCTACAGGGTTGTCTCCTGGTCTAGAGGGTTATGGTTAGGTCTGGTACTCTACAGGGTTGTCTCCTCCTGGTCTAGAGGGTTATGGTTAGGTCTGGTACTCTACAGGGTTGTCTCCTGGTCTAGAGGGTTATGGTTAGGTCTGGTACTCTACAGGGTTGTCTCCTCCTGGTCTAGAGGGTTATGGTTAGGTCTGGTACTCTACAGGGTTGTCTCCTCCTGGTCTAGAGGGTTATGGTTAGGTCTGGTACTCTACAGGGTTGTCTCCTCCTGGTCTAGAGGGTTATGGTTAGGTCTGGTACTCTACAGGGTTGTCTCCTGGTCTAGAGGGTTATGGTTAGGTCTGGTACTCTACAGGGTTGTCTCCTCCTGGTCTAGAGGGTTATGGTTAGGTCTGGTACTCTACAGGGTTGTCTCCTCCTGGTCTAGAGGGTTATGGTTAGGTCTGGTACTCTACAGGGTTGTCTCCTCCTGGTCTAGAGGGTTATGGTTAGGTCTGGTACTCTACAGGGTTGTCTCCTGGTCTAGAGGGTTATGGTTAGGTCTGGTACTCTACAGGGTTGTCTCCTCCTGGTCTAGAGGGTTATGGTTAGGTCTGGTACTCTACAGGGTTGTCTCCTCCTGGTCTAGAGGGTTATGGTTAGGTCTGGTACTCTACAGGGTTGTCTCCTGGTCTAGAGGGTTATGGTTAGGTCTGGTACTCTACAGGGTTGTCTCCTCCTGGTCTAGAGGGTTATGGTTAGGTCTGGTACTCTACAGGGTTGTCTCCTCCTGGTCTAGAGGGTTATGGTTAGGTCTGGTACTCTACAGGGTTGTCTCCTGGTCTAGAGGGTTATGGTTAGGTCTGGTACTCTACAGGGTTGTCTCCTCCTGGTCTAGAGGGTTATGGTTAGGTCTGGTACTCTACAGGGTTGTCTCCTCCTGGTCTAGAGGGTTATGGTTAGGTCTGGTACTCTACAGGGTTGTCTCCTGGTCTAGAGGGTTATGGTTAGGTCTGGTACTCTACAGGGTTATCTCCTCCTGGTCTAGAGGGTTATGGTTAGGTCTGGTACTCTACAGGGTTGTCTCCTCCTGGTCTAGAGGGTTATGGTTAGGTCTGGTACTCTACAGGGTTGTCTCCTGGTCTAGAGGGTTATGGTTAGGTCTGGTACTCTACAGGGTTGTCTCCTGGTCTAGAGGGTTATGGTTAGGTCTGGTACTCTACAGGGTTGTCTCCTCCTGGTCTAGAGGGTTATGGTTAGGTCTGGTACTCTACAGGGTTGTCTCCTGGTCTAGAGGGTTATGGTTAGGTCTGGTACTCTACAGGGTTAGTCTCCTCCTGGTCTAGAGGGTTATGGTTAGGTCTGGTACTCTACAGGGTTGTCTCCTCCTGGTCTAGAGGGTTATGGTTAGGTCTGGTACTCTACAGGGTTGTCTCCTCCTGGTCTAGAGGGTTATGGTTAGGTCTGGTACTCTACAGGGTTGTCTCCTCCTGGTCTAGAGGGTTATGGTTAGGTCTGGTACTCTACAGGGTTGTCTCCTCCTGGTCTAGAGGGTTATGGTTAGGTCTGGTACTCTACAGGGTTGTCTCCTGGTCTAGAGGGTTATGGTTAGGTCTGGTACTCTACAGGGTTGTCTCCTGGTCTAGAGGGTTATGGTTAGGTCTGGTACTCTACAGGGTTGTCTCCTCCTGGTCTAGAGGGTTATGGTTAGGTCTGGTACTCTACAGGGTTGTCTCCTCCTGGTCTAGAGGGTTATGGTTAGGTCTGGTACTCTACAGGGTTGTCTCCTCCTGGTCTAGAGGGTTATGGTTAGGTCTGGTACTCTACAGGGTTGTCTCCTCCTGGTCTAGAGGGTTATGGTTAGGTCTGGTACTCTACAGGGTTGTCTCCTCCTGGTCTAGAGGGTTATGGTTAGGTCTGGTACTCTACAGGGTTGTCTCCTCCTGGTCTAGAGGGTTATGGTTAGGTCTGGTACTCTACAGGGTTGTCTCCTCCTGGTCTAGAGGGTTATGGTTAGGTCTGGTACTCTACAGGGTTGTCCTCCTGGTCTAGAGGGTTATGGTTAGGTCTGGTACTCTACAGGGTTGTCTCCTCCTGGTCTAGAGGGTTATGGTTAGGTCTGGTACTCTACAGGGTTGTCTCCTCCTGGTCTAGAGGGTTATGGTTAGGTCTGGTACTCTACAGGGTTGTCTCCTCCTGGTCTAGAGGGTTATGGTTAGGTCTGGTACTCTACAGGGTTGTCTCCTCCTGGTCTAGAGGGTTATGGTTAGGTCTGGTACTCTACAGGGTTGTCTCCTCCTGGTCTAGAGGGTTATGGTTAGGTCTGGTACTCTACAGGGTTGTCTCCTCCTGGTCTAGAGGGTTATGGTTAGGTCTGGTACTCTACAGGGTTGTCTCCTGGTCTAGAGGGTTATGGTTAGGTCTGGTACTCTACAGGGTTGTCTCCTCCTGGTCTAGAGGGTTATGGTTAGGTCTGGTACTCTACAGGGTTGTCTCCTCCTGGTCTAGAGGGTTATGGTTAGGTCTGGTACTCTACAGGGTTGTCTCCTCCTGGTCTAGAGGGTTATGGTTAGGTCTGGTACTCTACAGGGTTGTCTCCTCCTGGTCTAGAGGGTTATGGTTAGGTCTGGTACTCGACAAAGAGCTCTAGAGAGACAGAGAGCTTTGTCATCTGGGTTTTTATTGGTTCTTTCGGGATCAGGCAGTTTATTTTCTGAGACATTTACATCATACAGCATCATTTACATTAATATAGATCAAATAACATAATTTACACTAATATATATAATCTAACAACATTAGATATATCATGTTGCATATACACAGGGCCAATCTAAAATGGCACCAAATTCCTCTACGGAGCCCTGTTCCCTTCATAGTGCACTACTGTAGACCAGAGCCCTGTTCCCTTCATAGTGCACTACTGTAGACCAGAGCCCTGTTCCCTTCATAGTGCACTACTTTAGACCAGAGCCCTGTTCCCTTCATAGTGCACTACTTTAGACCAGAGCCCTGTTCCCTTCATAGTGCACTACTGTAGACCAGAGCCCTGTTCCCTTCATAGTGCACTACTGTAGACCAGAGCCCTGTTCCCTTCATAGTGCACTACTTTAGACCAGAGCCCTGTTCCCTTCATAGTGCACTACTTTAGACCAGAGCCCTGTTCCCTTCCTAGTGCACTACTTTAGACCAGATGTATTAGACAGCTTTGGGAGACTTTGGCCCAAAGTAATTGACTATAGTGTTGGAATAGTGGTCACTAGAGGGCATCTGCTCCTCATTCACTCAGCCTACTGAGTCCACTGGTCCCACTCACACATAACTACCATACACCTTGACCTCGTTCTCCCCTCTCTCTCCATAACTACCATACACCTTGACCTCTTTCTCCCCTCTCTCTCCATAACTACCATACACCTTGACCTCTTTATCCCATCTCTCTCCATAACTACCATACACCTTGACCTCTTTCTCCCCTCTCTCTCCATAACTACCATACGCCTTGACCTCTTTCTCCCCTCTCTCTCCATAACTACCATACACCTTGACCTCTTTCTCCCCTCTCTCTCCATAACTACCATACGCCTTGACCTCTTTCTCCCCTCTCTCTCCATAACTACCCTACGCCTTGACCTCTTTATCCCATCTCTCTCCATAACTACCATACGCCTTGACCTCTTTCTCCCATCTCTCTCCATAACTACCATACGCCTTGACCTCTTTCTCCCCTCTCTCTCCATAACTACCATACGCCTTGACCTCTTTCTCCCCTCTCTCTCCATAACTACCATACGCCTTGACCTCTTTCTCCCCTCTCTCTCCATAACTACCATACGCCTTGACCTCTTTCTCCCCTCTCTCTCCATAACTACCATACACCTTGACCTCTTTCTCCCATCTCTCTCCATAACTACCATACGCCTTGACCTCATTCTCCCCTCTCTCTCCATAACTACCATACGCCTTGACCTCTTTCTCCCCTCTCACTCCAGATAAAATCCTGCGATTAGTGATGTCCGTCCGCCCGACAACCTGCCCACTCAACCCCTCCTCCCTTCTCTAGACCATCTCTGGAGACCTCCCCTTCCTCACTTCCCTCATCAACTCAACCCCATTCCCTCTTCCCTTCTCCAGACCATCTCTGGAGACCTCCCCTTCCTAACTTCCCTCATCAACTCAACCCCATTCCCTCCTCACTTCTCCACACCATCTCTGGAGACCTTCTTACTTCCCTCATCAACTCATCCCCATTCCCTTCTCCACACCATCTCTGGAGACCTTCTCACTTCCTTCATCAACTCATCTCTGGAGACCTTCTCCCATTCCTCACTTCCCTCACCAACTCATCCCTGACAACTGACTTCAAGATGGCCCGAGTCGCTTCCATCCTCAAGAAACCAACACTGGACCCATATAGACTGTTATATTCATTTATAGATGATATATATTCCCATGTTAACATGCTATATATACTGTTGTATAGTTTATATATATATATCTCTATGTTAACATGCTATATATACTGTTGTATTCATTGTGGCGTACAGCAGGTCAGCCACCAGGGGGAGACTCGTCGAGGCCTGGTGACAGACAGAGTGTACGTCACGAGGCGATGGCTCCATTGGCTGGACATGCCAGATCTCGACGGGCTCTCCGTCCAGGACTAATTGGGGCTGATTGGGAGTTGGTGAGTAATCAAGGGCTGATTGCTCACCAGCTGTGCAAGGCCCATAAAGCTGCCAGAAGGGCAGAAGGGCACGACACGGAAGCTCTATTGGACTCCGGAAGTATGGTTACCCTCGTAACCATGTGCCTGCTGAACCAGGAGACCGAACGTGGTAGGGAGATGTCAATTTCCTGTGTTCATGGGGACACAAAGCGGTATCCAACCATACGGGCCAACATTGTGACGCCCCAAAGGAGCTGCCAGATGATGGTGGGTGCAGTACCAGAGTTGCCGGTACCTCTCCTAGTGGGATGAGATTGTCCGCTGTTTGCGGCCCTGTGGGGGCACGAGCTGAGGAAGAAGGTACGAGCTGGCCGAAGACAAGAGCGAGGATGACCCATCGCCTGTGCGGCCCGGAAGCAAACGGTTGACCAACCTGTATCTACGGGTCCGGAGCTGGAGTCGGAGGGGGTGCTGGAACCTGACCCCACTGGGGAACCACGGGAGGAAGAGCCCAGCCTCCCCCTCCTCGATTTCGAGGGGCCAGTCTGGGGGCCAACTGAGGGGACAATTCGGGACGGTCCAGTGGGAGGATCCTAACTTCAAAGCCGCTGCAGCCCAAGTGATAACGGTGGATGGACAGCTACTTCCGGGGGTGAGTGACTGGCGATACCCCTATTTCCAAATCAAGAATAACCTTTTGTGTCAGGTGTCGCACCAACAGGGGGAACTTCAAGAGATATTGTTGCTACCCCGACGGTACGTGGGAACCGTTCTTCAGCTGGTCCACCTGTTGGGGGCGCACCTGGGAATGGAGAAGACCCGGGAACGGATCGCCACCGGTTCCACTGGTCCGGGATAAGGAGGGCCGTGGAAGACGACTGTCGCAGTTGCCCGGAGTGCCAAAGGCACACTTCCGAAACCCACTGGTCCCCCTACCGATCATCGGGGTGCCCTTGGACGCATCGCAATGGACATAGTGGGACCCCTGGTAAAAACAGCACGAGGACACTGGTACATCCTGATAATAGTAGACTTTGCCACCCGGTATCCCGAGGCCATTACCCTACAGGCGGCGGTATCCAAGGGAATCGCCTGGGAGCTGTTCCACCTCTTTAGCCGGGTGGGCATCCCAAACAAGATCCTGACAGACCAAGGTACTGAGTTTATGTCCCGCCTAATAAAAGAGTTGTGTGCCCTCCTGCAGATCAAGCAGATCCAGACCTCTGTCTTTCACCCGCAGACGGATGGGCTCGTCGAGCGCTGCAATAAAACGCTCAAACAAATGCTGCGGAAGGTCATCGAGCAGGATGGGAAGAACTGGGACCAGCTACCACCCCACCTAATGTTCTCAATCCGAGAGGTACCCCAGTCCTCCACTGGGTTTTCCCCGTTTGAACTCCTCTACGGGAGGAGGCCAAACAGACCTACTGGACCTCGCCAAGGAGGTGTGGGAAGCCCAACCGACCTCATTACGCAGCGTGGTAGAGCACGTGGAGACGATGAGGGAGCGGATGACAGCCATATGGCCAGTCGTGAGGGAACATATGGGGAAGGCCCAATGCGCCCAAGCCTACAGTCGGGGAGCCCAGTCCCGAGAATTCCAGGTGGGAGACAGGGTGTCTTGACAGGGTGGTCTTGAGCCCCACGGCTGAAAGTAAGTTCTTGGCAACATGGCACGGGCCATACGAGGTGATCGAGAAGCTGGCACCTGTCAATTACCGTGTATGGCAGCCGGGGAGATGGAAAGCCCAACAGATTTATCACGTGAACCTGTTGAAGAAATGGTACGAGAGGGCAGCCTTGGCCGTGTTATGGTCGGGACCCAGGACGCCAACGGTACCAGTGGTGGTCCCGAGCAATGGGGACCTCGACCCGGCCCAGAAGCAAGAGCTCAGGGAGCTCGTCGATCGGAACACGCCGGTGTTCTCCGAGAAGCCGGGCCACACGACCCTCATTGAACACCACATCCGTACCCGTCCTGGGGAAACGGTACGAAAGAGGCCATATCGGATTCCGGAGGCCCGAAGGAAGGCCGTGACACAGGAGGTGGAGGCTATGCTGAGGGGTCGTTGAAGAGTCCATGGTACAGCCCAATCGTGTTGGTGCCCAAACCGTGCCCAAACCGGACAGGAGCCTGTGCTTCTGTAACGATTTCCGGGGGGTGAACGACATCAGCTTGTTCGAAGCCTACCCCATGCCGAGGGTGGACGAACTCATCGACCGATTGGGAAAGGCCCGGTACATCAGCACACTTGACCCGACCAAAGGTTATTGGCAGGTACCGTTGACAGCCTCCTCCCGAGATAAGATGCTGTTTTCGACCACAGACGGACTATATCAGTACCGGGTGCTCCCGTTCGGTCTCCACGGAGCCCCACCCACATTCCAGCACCTGATGGACAAAGTACTTCGACCCCACCAGCAGTACGCAGCGGCCTATTTGGATGATATCATCATCCACAGCCAAGGTTGGGAAGAGCACCTGACGTGCCCCCCGGCGGTGCTGGACGCGCTCAGGCAAGCTGGGTTGACAGTGAATCCCAAAAAATGCAAACTAGGTTCGAGGAGGTGGAGTACCTGGGTTATTTGATCGGACTGGGGAACGTCAAGCCCCAGGAGAGGAAGGTTCATGCGGTACGTGACTGGCCTGTTCCACGCACCAAGACACAGGTCAAATCCTTCCTGGGACTGGAAGGATACTATAGCCGATTTATCCCCAACTTTGCGGCTATAGCTTCCCCCTTCACTGATCTAACCAGGGCCCGCCTCCCGAAAACAGTGAAATGGACGGACGAGACAGAAGCAGCGTTCAGGCGCCTGAAGAAAGCGCTGTTAGGTATCCACTTCACCCTGGTCACTGACCATGCTCCCCTGGTCTGGATAGCCAGGGGAAGGGAGACAAACGATTGGGTCACCAGGTGTTTCTTGTCCCTTCAACGCTTTTCTTTTTCTGTTGTGCACAGGTCAGGGGCGAAGCATGGAAATGCAGATGCCCTATCGAGAAGGGAGACCTACGTCACACTGATGACAGCCCCCTCCCCGACAGAGCTAAGGTGGGGGTGTGTGGCGTACAGCAGGTCAGCCACCAGGGGGAGACTCGTCGAGGCCTGCTGACAGACAGAGTGTACATCACAAGGCGATGGCTCCATCTGCTGGACGTGCCAGGTCTCGACGGGCTCTCCGTCCAGGACTAATTGGGGCTGATTGGGAGTTGGTGAGTAATTAAGGGCTGGTTGTTCATCAGCTGTACAAGTCCCATAAAGCTGCCAGAAGGGCAGCACACAGGAAGAGAGTGGGGGAAGAAAGGACTCCTGTATAGTTGGGGACGGTTACAGAGGTAACAGGAGTGAGTTCAGTTTTTGATCCCCACAGGATACGATATCCCGGAGAGGGTCTCTTGGGAAGACCCATTCTTTTCTTTTTGAACTATTATTTTAATAAACACCTTTGAAACTGAGCTAATCCTTCTCTGTCCGTGTCTGATCTGTGTAAATGTTTTGACCCAACCCCTTGGTCTGCCACATCATGTATAGATGATACTGTATATATCCCTATGTTAACATGCTATATATACTGTTGTATAGATTATATATATCCCTATGTTAACATGCTATATATACACCATTATATTCATGTATAGATGAAAAACACTCACCGGCCAGTTTATTGGGTCCACCCCCCATTTCACAAAAATGGATGACAGACAGTGAGTAGCGTGGCTGTGGCTTGCTATATAAAGCAGGCATCGAGGCATTCAGTTACTGTTCGACTGAATGTTAGAATGGGCAAAACTATGTGCCAAGCGCTCCAAATTCAGTATCTCAGAAAACAGCTCGTTGATGAGAGAGGTCCAAGGAGAATCTGTCTGCCTGCCTGACTATCTGCCTGCCC
>NW_027675450.1:237500-287500 GCF_965601325.2 Salmo salar
TCATATTGTGATGATGTCGTGATATCATATTGTGATGATGACGGGATATCATATTGTGATGATGACGTGATATCATATTGTGATGATGACGTGATATCATATTGTGATGATGACGTGATATCATATTGTGATGATGTCGTGACATCGTATTGTGATGATGTCGTGACATCGTATTGTGATGATGTCGTGATATCGTATTGTGATGATGTCGTGATCGTCTCTTGGTGTCCCCAGACTGACCTGCTGACAGCGCTCTGGATGAATGGACAGATGGACGGATGGACGGATGGACGGATGGATAGATGGATAGACTGAGCCTACAAACAGACAGAACAAACCTCTTCCACGGTAGGGTTAAAGGTTACAGATCATACCCAGAGGAACCCTGGCAGCGCTGGCATCAGGGCTGATACAGAAGGGTTAGGGTTAAAGGTTACAGATCATACCCAGAGGAACCCTGGCAGCGCTGGCATCAGGGCTGATACAGAAGGGTTAGGGTTAAAGGTTACAGATCATACCCAGAGGAACCCTGGCAGCGCTGGCATCAGGGCTGATCCAGAAGGGTTAGGGTTAAAGGTTACAGATCATACCCAGAGGAACCCTGGCAGCGCTGGCATCAGGGCTGATACAGAAGGGTTAGGGTTAAAGGTTACAGATCATACCCAGAGGAACCCTGGCAGCGCTGGCATCAGGGCTGATACAGAAGGGTTAGGGTTAAAGGTTACAGATCATACCCAGAGGAACCCTGGCAGCGCTGGCATCAGGGCTGATACAGAAGGGTTAGGGTTAAAGGTTACAGATCATACCCAGAGGAACCCTGGCAGCGCTGGCATCAGGGCTGATACAGAAGGGTTAGGGTTAAAGGTTACAGATCATACCCAGAGGAACCCTGGCAGCGCTGGCATCAGGGCTGATACAGAAGGGTTAGGGTTAAAGGTTACAGATCATACCCAGAGGAACCCTGGCAGCGCTGGCATCAGGGCTGATACAGAAGGGTTAGGGTTAAAGGTTACAGATCATACCCAGAGGAACCCTGGCAGCGCTGGCATCAGGGCTGATACAGAAGGGTTAGGGTTAAAGGTTACAGATCATACCCAGAGGAACCCTGGCAGCGCTGGCATCAGGGTTGATCCAGAAGGACAGCCAGGAGAGAACCACGATGAGAAGGGTGGGGGCGTAGACTCCCATCATATAGAAGCCCACCTGTCTCCTTAATGTAAAGATCACCTCCACACAGGTGTAGTAACCTACACACACACACACACACACACACACACACACACACACACACACACACACACACACACACACACACCACACACACACACACACACACACACACACACACACAGGGTTAGGGTTCTTCAAAAGAAGTCTACAGCTTTATAAGAAGATAGCAATGTTCAGTGCCCTATTCAAGTATTTGCAGTACTCGCAGTAGTGTGTGTGTGTGTGTGTGTGTGTGTGTGGTGTGTGTGTGTGTGTGTGTGTGTGTGTGTGTGGTACCTGTTCCTTGGTAGAATTTGGTGCAGTTTCCGTACTCGATCTCTTGCTGTTTGATGTCAAACTGAGGCAGAGCGATTTCATCCATCTGCACTGGGTCTGCCATCCACATGAAAACCAGATCACTGGTGGTGTAGCCAACTATAACAGCATACAATAATAATATAAATATAATATATATATATACAATAACACCCGATATATCACTGGGTCTGCCATCCACATGAAGACCAGATCACTGGTGGTGTAGCCAACTATAACAGCATACAATAATAATATAAATATAATATATATATATACAATAACACCCGATATATCACTGGGTCTGCCATCCACATGAAGACCAGATCACTGGTGGTGTAGCCAACTATAACAGCATACAATAATAATATAATATATATATATACAATAACACCCGATATATCACTGGGTCTGCATCCACATGAAGACCAGATCACTGGTGGTGTAGCCAACTATAACAGCATACAATAATAATATAATATATATATATACAATAACACCCGATATATCACTGGGTCTGCCATCCACATGAAGACCAGATCACTGGTGGTGTAGCCAACTATAACAGCATACAATAATAATATAAATATAATATATATATATACAATAACACCCGATATATCACTGGGTCTGCCATCCACATGAAGACCAGATCACTGGTGGTCTATAACAAGATACAATAATAATATAAATATAATATAACAACATACAATAATAATATAATAATATATATATATATACAATAACACCCGATATATCACTGGGTCCCACATGAAGACCAGATCACTGGTGGTGTAGCCAACTATAACAGCATACAATAATATATATATATATATATATACAATAACACCATATATATCACTGGGTCTGCCATCCACATGAAGACCAGATCACTGGTTGTGTAGCCAACTATAACAGCATACAATAATATATATATATATATATATATATATACAATAACACCCGATATATCACTGGGTCTGCCATCCACATGAAGACCAGATCACTGGTTGTGTAGCCAACTATAACAGCATACAATAATATATATATATATATATATACAATAACACCCGATATATCACTGGGTCTGCCATCCACATGAAGACCAGATCACTGGTGGTGTAGCCAACTATAACAGCATACAATAATAATATAATATATATATATACAATAACACCCGATATATCACTGGGTCTGCCATCCACATGAAGACCAGATCACTGGTTGTGTAGCCAACTATAACAGCATACAATAATAATATAAATATAATATATATATATACAATAACACCCGATATATCACTGGGTCTGCCATCCACATGAAGACCAGATCACTGGTGGTGTAGCCAACTATAACAGCATACAATAATAATATATATATATATATATACAATAACACCATATATATCACTGGGTCCCACATGAAGACCAGATCACTGGTTGTGTAGCCAACTATAACAGCATACAATAATATAAATATAATATATATATATACAATAACACCCGATATATCACTGGGTCTGCCATCCACATGAAGACCAGATCACTGGTGGTGTAGCCAACTATAATAGCATACAATAATAATATAAATATAATATATATATATACACAATAACAAGATACAGTTGAAGTGGGAAGTTTACATCCACTAAGGTTGGAGTCATTAAAACTCATTTTTTCAACCACTCCACAAATTTCTTCTTAAAACAAACTATAGTTTTGGCAAGTCGGTTGGGACATCTACTTTCTACAAGTTATTTTTCTAACAATTGTTTACAGACAGATTACTTCACTTATAATTCACTGTATCACAATTCCAGTGGGTCAGAAGTTTACATACACTAAGTTGACTGGTGCCTTTAAACAGCTTGGAAAATTCCAGAAAATGATGTCATGGCTTTAGAAGCTTCTGATAGGCTAATTGACATAATTTGAGTCAATTGGAGGTGTACCTGTGGATGTATTTCAAGGCCTACGGTATAGCAAATCTCCCATTCCTCTCAACATTTTTTTTGAAAAAGCTGTTGTGCAGCAACTTACTGCCTTCCAGAAGACAAATAATGTATACGAAATGCTTCAGTCTAGACTGCACTCATGAAGGTGGTAAATTACCTTTTAATGGCATCAGACCAAGGCTTTGCATTTGACCTTAGTGCTGCTTTTGACAACATTGATCAACAAATCCTAATTGGTCTACAAAAAACAAGTTCTTGTCTGGTTTGGGTCGTATCCGTTGGAAAGATTACAGTTTGTCTCTGTGGATGGTTTGTCATCTGACAAATCAATTGTAAGTTTCGGTGTTCCTCAAGGTTCTGTTTTAGGACCAATACTGTTATCACTATATATTCTGCCTCTTGGTGATGTCATTCAGAAACACAATGTCAACTTTCACTGCTATGTGGACGACACACAGCTGTACATTTTAATGAACATGGTGAAGCGCCAAAATTGCCTCCAATTTGGTCCTGCTGTACATGCCTACACGTATGTACAGCAGTTTGGCCCTGTCCGGGGGTTTCATCGGATGGGGCCACAGTGTCTTCTGATCCCTCCTGTCTCGGCCTCCAGTATTTATGCTGCAGTAGTTTATGTGTCGGGGGGCTAGGGTCAGTCTGTTACATCTGGAGAATTTCTCTTGTCTTATCCGGTGTCCTGTGTGAATTTAAATATGCTCTCTCTAATTCTCTCTTTCTCTCTTTCTTTCTTTCTCTCGGAGGACCTGAGCCCTAGGACCATGCCTCAGGACTACCTGGCATGATGACTCCTTGCTGTCCCCAGTCCACCTGGCCGTGCTGCTGCTCCAGTTTCAACTGTTCTGCCTGCGGCTATGGAACCCTGACCTGTTCACCGGACGTGCTTGTTGCACCCTCGACAACTACTATGATTATTATTATTTGACCACGCTGGTCATTTATGAACATTTTAACATCTTGACCATGTTCTGTTATAATATCCACCCGGCACAGCCAGAAGAGGACTGGCCACCCCTCATAGCCTGGTTCCTCTCTAGGTTTCTTCCTAGGTTTTTGGCCTTTCTAGGGAGTTTTTCCTAGCCACCATGCTTCTTTCACATGCATTGCTTGCTGTTTGGGGTTTTAGGCTGGGTTTCTGTACAGCACTTTGAGATATCAGCTGATGTACGAAGGGCTATATAAATACATTTGATTTGATTTTGACGCTACGGTCACAAGATGCAGGACTCCTTATTGTCCCTAGAATTTCTAAGCAAACAGCTGGAGGCAGGTCTTTCTACTTTAGAGCTACATTCTTATGGAATGGTCTGCCTATCCATGTGAGAGACGCAGACTTGGTCTTGACCTTTAAGTCTTTACTGAAGAATCATCTCTTCAGTAGGTCCTATGAGTGCAGTCTGGGCCAGGGGTGCGAAGGTGAACAGCAATGCACTGGAAGGACGAACCACCCTTGCTGTCTCTGCCTAGCCGGCTCCCCTCTCTCCACTTGGATTCTCTGCCTCTGACCCTATTACGGGGGCTGAGTCACTGGCTTACTAGTGCTCTTCCATGCCGCCCCTAGGAGAGGTGCGTCACATTGTGTCAGGCTTTGATGTGCTCGACTTGAGTGGGTTGAGTCACCGACGTGATCTTCCTGTCTTGCGCCCGCTCGGGCTCGTGCGGTGGAGGAGATCTTCGTGGGCTCAGCCTTGTCTCAGGTTAGTACGTTGGTGATCTGTTGGCAAAGTGGGTGGGGTTATATCCTGCCTGGTTGGCCCTGTCCAGGGGTATCGTCAGACGGGGCCACAGTGTCGTCGTCCCCCCGTCTCAACCTCCAGTATCTATGCTGCAATAGTCAGTGGGACACTGTCTTATCTGGTGTCCTGTGTGAATTAAAGTTTGCTCCCTCTAATTCTCTCTATACCCCGTCCCCACCCAGAGGACCTGAGCCCTAGGACCCCCTTCCCCACCCAGAGGACCTGAGCTCTAGGACCATGCCTCAGGACCACCTGGCCTGATGACTCCTGATTGTCTCCAGTCAACCTGGTTGTGCTGCTGCTTCAGTTTCAACTGTTCTGCCTGCGGCTCTGGAACCCTGACCTGTTTCCCGGACTCCCCCCCCCCCCCCCCCCACCCGTAGCACGCGCTCCAGCAGGTATATCTCACTGGTCACGATAACAACACCCATCCGTAGCAGGCGCTCCTGCAGGTATATCTCACTGGTCATCCCCAAAGCCAACACCTCCTTTGGCTGCCTTTCCTTCCAGTTCTCTGCTGCCAATGACTGGAATGAATTGCAAAAATCGCTGAAGCTGGAGACTTATATTTCCCTCACTAACTTTAAACATCAGCTATCTGAGCAGCTAACCGATCGCTGCAGCTGTACATAGCCCATCTGTAAATAGCCCACCCAATCTACCTACCTCATCCACATATTGTTTTTATTTACTTTCTGCTCTTTTGCACACCAGTATTTCTACTTGCACATCATCATCTGCTCATCTATCACTCCAGTGTTAATTTGCTAAATTGTAATTACCTCACTACCATGGCCTATTTATTACCTTACCTCCTCATGCCATTTGCACACACTGTATATAGACTTTCTTTTTTTTCTATTGTGTTATTGACTGTACGCTTGTTTATTCCATGTGTAACTCTGTGTTTGTGTCGCACTGCTTTGCTTTATCTTGGCCAGGTCGCAGTTGTAAAGGAGAACTTGTTCTCCACTAGCTTACCTGTTTAAATAAAGGTGAAAAAATAAAAAATAAAATATTGTCTTGACCTCTGAATGCTCGGCTATGAAAAGCCAACTGACATTTACTCCTGAGGTGCTGACCTGTTGCGCCCTCTACAACCACTGGGAATATTCTTTAACCCTGCTGGTCATCTATGAATGTTTGAACATCTTAAAAAAACAATCTGGCCTTAATGACCATAAACGCTTATAATATCCACCCAGTACAGTCAGTTGAGGACTGGCCACCCCTCAGAGCCTGGTTCCTCTCTACCCAGTACAGCCAGAAGAGGACTGGCCACCCCTCAGAGCCTGGTTCCTCTGGTCTACCCAGTACAGCCAGAAGAGGACTGGCCACCCCTCAGAGCCTGGTTCCTCTGGTCTACTCAGTACAGCCAGTAGAGGACTGGCCACCTCTCAGAGCCTGGTTCCTCTCTACCCAGTACAGCCAGAAGAGGACTGGCCACCCCTCAGAGCCTGGTTCCTCTCTACCCAGTACAGCCAGTAGAGGACTGGCCACCTCTCAGAGCCTGGTTCCTCTCTAAGTTTCTTCTTAGGTTTCTGCCTTTCTAGGGAGTTTTTCCTAGCCACCGTGCTTCAACATCTGCATTGATTGCGGTTTGGGGTTTTTATGCTGGGTTTCTGTATAAGCACTTTGTGGCATCTGCTGATGTAAAAAGGGCTTTATAAATACATTTGATTGATGACTGTATGGACCTCGCTTTGTGCACGGGGGCATTGTCATGCTGTAGCATTAAGATTTCCCTTCACCAGAAATAAGGGGCCCGAACCATGAAAAACAGACCCAGACCATTATTCCTCCACCAAACTTTACAGTTGGCAATATGCATTGGGGCAGATAGCATCCTCCTGGCATCCGCCAAACCCAGATTTGTCAGACTGCCAGATGGTAAAGCGGGATTCATCATTCCAGAGAACGTGTTTCCGCTGCTCCAGAGTCCAATGGCGTCGAGCTTTACACCCCTCCAGCTGACGCTTGGTATTGCGCATGGTGATCTTAGGCTTGTGTGCGGCTGCTCGGCAATGGAAACCCACTTCATGAACAGACGAACAGTTATTGTGCTGACATTGCTTCTTGAGGCAGCTTGGAACTCGGTAGTGAGTGTTGCAACTGAGGACAGATGATATTTAAGCGCTATGTGCTTCAGCACTCAGCGGTCCCATTCTATGAGCTTGTGTGGCCTACCACTTCGCAGCTGAGCCGTTGTTGCTCCTAGATGTTCCCACTTCACAATAACAGCACTTACAGTTGATCGGGGCAGCTCTAGCAGAGCAGAAATTTGCCAAACTGACTTGTTGGAAAGGTGGCATCCTATGACGATGCCACGTTGAAGGTCACTGAGCTCTTCAGTACAGGCCATTTTACTGCCAATGTTTTTCTATGGAGATTGTATGGCTGTCTGCTTGATTTTATACTCCTGTCAGCAACAGGTGTGGCTGAAATAGACGAATCCACTAATTTGAAGGGGTGTACTTTTGAATATGTAGTGTACTGCCAATTTCTCCAAAACGGCATTGTAAGCGGGTTATGGTAAAGAAATTAGCATTTGATTCTCTGGCAACTGTTCTGGTGGACATTTCTGCAGTCAGCATATCAAAGTTTTAAGTTCCTTGGCATACACATCATGGACTAACTGAAATGGTCCACCCACACAGACAGTGTGGCGAAGAAAGTGCAACAGTGCCTCTTCAAACTCAGGAGGCTGAAGAAATGTGTCTTGTCACCTAAAACCCTCAAACTTTTACAGATGCACAATTGAGAGCATCCTGTCAGGCTGCATCACTGCCTGGTACGGCAACTGCTCCGCCCTCAACCGCAGGGCTCTCCAGAGGGTGGTGCGATCTGCACAACACATCACCGGGGGCAAACTACCTGCCCTCCAGGACACCTACAGCACCCGATGTCACAGGAAGGCCAAAAAGATCATCAAGGACAACAACCACCCGAGCCACTGCCTGTTCACCCCTGGCAAAGGGTGGCTACTTTGAAGAATCTCAAATATAAAAATTATTTAGATTTGTTTAGCACTTTTTTGGTTACTACATGATTCCATATGTGTTATTTCATAGTGTTGATGTCTTCACTATTATTCTACAATGTATAAAATAGTAAAAATAAAGAAAAACCCTGGAATGAGTAGGTGTGTCCAAACTTACTGTAGATACACCGAGTGTACAAAACATCAGGAACACCTGCTCTTTCAACAACATAGACTGACCAGGTGAATCCAGGTGAAAGCTATGATCCCTTATTGATGTCACCTGTTAAATCCACTTCAATCAGTGTAGATGAAGGGGAGGAGACGGGTTAGAGAAGGATTTATAAGCCTTGAGACATGGATTGGATGGATAGCATTATTCAAACCTTGTCTCTGATTTTCAAGCAAATTTAAGTCAGGACTGAGACCGGACCACCCAGGAACACTCAACACCTCTTGGAAAGCCATTCTGGTGTGTCTTTGGCATAAACATGTATATTAGTATTGTGGTGGCAGCATTATATTATGGGTTTGCTTGTCATCAGGGACTGGGGAGTTGGTCAACAGAAAATATAAAAGGAGACGAGGTGAGAAGTTATAGGAAAACCCACCGTCGTCTTCTGAAAACCGATTACTGGGATAAAGTTACATTTTTCAGTGGGACAATTAAACAAAGTGTTTATGCCAATGTAGGGATGTGGTGCTGACGAAAGACCAGGCCAATTCCAAATGCCTTGCAGTTGGTAGACCATACCCAATACAGCTCTACTCGCCCGTCGGCATGACAACAGTAGACCATACCCAATACAGCTCTACTCGCCCGTCGGCATGACAACGGTAGACCATACCCAATACAGCTCTACTCGCCCGTCGGCATGACAACGGTAGACCATACCCAATACAGCTCTACTCGCCCGTCGGCATGACAACGGTAGACCATACCCAATACAGCTCTACTCGCCCGTCGGCATGACAACAGTAGACCATACCCAATACAGCTCTACTCGCCCGTCGGCATGACAACAGTAGACCATACCCAATACAGCTCTACTCGCCCGTCGGCATGACAACAGTAGACCATACCCAATACAGCTCTACTCGCCCATCAGCATGACAACAGTAGACCATACCCAATACAGCTCTACTCGCCCGTCGGCATGACAACAGTAGACCATACCCAATACAGCTCTACTCGCCCGTCGGCATGACAACGGTAGACCATACCCAATACAGCTCTACTCGCCCGTCGGCATGACAACGGTAGACCATACCCAATACAGCTCTACTCGCCCGTCGGCATGACAACGGTAGACCATACCCAATACAGCTCTACTCGCCCGTCGGCATGACAACAGTAGACCATACCCAATACAGCTCTACTCGCCCGTCGGCATGACAACAGTAGACCATACCCAATACAGCTCTACTCGCCCGTCGGCATGACAACGGTAGACCATACCCAATACAGCTTTACTCGCCCGTCGGCATGACAACAGTAGACCATACCCAATACAGCTCTACTCGCCTGTCGGCATGACAACAGTAGACCATACCCAATACAGCTCTACTCGCCCGTCGGCATGACAACGGTAGACCATACCCAATACAGATCTACTCGCCCGTCGGCATGACAACGGTAGACCATACCCAATACAGCTCTACTCGCCCGTCGGCATGACAACGGTAGACCATACCCAATACAGCTCTACTCGCCTGTCGGCATGACAACAGTAGACCATACCCAATACAGCTCTACTCGCCCGTCGGCATGACAACAGTAGACCATACCCAATACAGCTCTACTCGCCCGTCGGCATGACAACAGTAGACCATACCCAATACAGCTCTACTCGCCCGTCGGCATGACAACGGTAGACCATACCCAATACAGATCTACTCGCCCGTCGGCATGACAACGGTAGACCATACCCAATACAGCTCTACTCGCCCGTCGGCATGACAACGGTAGACCATACCCAATACAGCTCTACTCGCCTGTCGGCATGACAACAGTAGACCATACCCAATACAGATCTACTCGCCCATCGGCATGACAACGGTAGAGATGAAAAGACATGACACAACCCAGCCATAATGCTCCAGAGGGCCAGTAAACGGCAGAACATCCACTTCAAACATTCTATCCAGGACAGGATGGCACCGTAACAGCAGGGGCCCACCAAATGGCTCGCTGTGCTCTACAAGGACACCGAAAAACCCTGCTGTGTGGGAGAAATCATTACATAAGGCTGTGAGGCAAGAAGTGCACTGGTGCATGCTGTGATCATTGTGTGCTGTAGACATTTGAAAATGATATTGTGCATTCTCCCTGTTGTGAATAACTTCTCTGTATTTCAAGGAGAACATGTCATGTTTTGTATCGTTATGTAGGGAACATTATGCCCTGAACAATGACCCACCTTTCCCGGTTGCACAAAGGATGTATCCATCGATAACGGAACAATATTCAATTCCCTAAGGAAAGAGACTCTCCTCCTGGGGCAGCGTGACCTCGTGCTAAGAGAGACCATGGAATGTTTCAGCCAATCAGGCAGGGAGACTCAGAAACTAGCCCCACTCTCATTGTCCATTCCAACTGAACTATAAAAGACAGGCACAAATAATTGCCACGGCCGACCGAAATCCTTCTGCTGCTCAGACGTTAGCATAGTTGGTAACTGGAAATCCTTCTGCTGCTCAGACGTTAGCATAGTTGGTAACTGGAAATCCTTCTGCTGCTCAGACGTTAGCATAGTTGGTAACTGGAAATCCTTCTGCTGCTCAGACGTTAGCATAGTTGGTAACTGGAAATCCTTCTGCTGCTCAGACGTTAGCATAGTTGGTAACTGGAAATCCTTCTGCTGCTCAGACGTTAGCATAGTTGGTAACTGGAAATCCTTCTGCTGCTCAGACGTTAGCATAGTTGGTAACTGGAAATCCTTCTGCTGCTCAGACGTTAGCATAGTTGGTAACTGGAAATCCTTCTGCTGCTCAGACGTTAGCATAGTTGGTAACTGGAAATCCTTCTGCTGCTCAGACGTTAGCATAGTTGGTAACTGGAAATCCTTCTGCTGCTCAGACGTTAGCATAGTTGGTAACTGGAAATCCTTCTGCTGCTCAGACGTTAGCATAGTTGGTAACTGGAAATCCTTCTGCTGCTCAGACGTTAGCATAGTTGGTAACTGGAAATCCTTCTGCTGCTCAGACGTTAGCATAGTTGGTAACTGGAAATCCTTCTGCTGCTCAGACGTTAGCATAGTTGGTAACTGGAAATCCTTCTGCTGCTCAGACGTTAGCATAGTTGGTAACTGGAAATCCTTCTGCTGCTCAGACGTTAGCATAGTTGGTAACTGGAAAGCGCTCTTGCTTATTGATCATCCCTGATCTCAATGAGTGGAGGCCAAACACCAATATTGGAATTTTAACAATTGTCCTCTGCTTTCACTTTGATCTCAGTTGGACGAATACACCACCCCGGGACTGAATACACCACCCCGGGAACTGAATACACCACCCCGGGACTGAATACACCACCCCAGAACTGAATACACCACCCCGGAACTGAATACACCACCCCGGAACTGAATACACCACCCCGGGAACTGAATACACCACCCCGGGACTGAATACACCACCCCCGGAACTGAATACACCACCCGGGAACTGAATACACCAACCCGGAACTGAATACACCACCCCGGAACTGAATACACCACCCGGGGAACTGAATACACCAACCCGGAACTGAATACACCACCCGGGAACTGAATACACCAACCCGGAACTGAATACACCACCCCCGGAACTGAATACACCACCCGGGAACTGAATACACCAACCCGGAACTGAATACACCACCCCGGGAACTGAATACACCACCCGGGAACTGAATACACCACCCCGGGAACTGAATACACCACCCGGGAACTGAATACACCACCCCAGAACTGAATACACCACCCCGGAACTGAATACACCACCCCGGAACTGAATACACCACCCCGGGACTGAATACACCACCCCGGGAACTGAATACACCACCCCGGAACTGAATACACCACCCGGGAACTGAATACACCACCCGGGAACTGAACACACCACCCGGGAACTGAATACACCACTCCGGGACTGAATACACCACCCCGGAACTGAATACACCACCCCGGGACTGAATACACCACCCCGGAACTGAATACACCACCCCGGGAACTGAATACACCACCCCGGAACTGAATACACCATCAATGATAGGTGGTGCCCAATTTACTGTAGAATATAGATAGATCCATATTTTGTATCCCATAATGAATTACCCAATGAATGAGACATTATCATAACATTAGGCCACACCTGTCACAGGTGTTGTAAGGAGTGGACCAAAATGCAGCGGGTAAAGTGCTCATCTTCTTATTTATTAAAGAAAACACTTAATCACGAAATAAACAGACGATGATAACAGTCCAGTAAGGAGCACAGACTATACTGGAAACAACCAGCCACAAAACACACCCAACTAAATATGGCCTCCAATTAGAGACAACGATAACAGTCCAGTAAGGTGCACAGACTATACTGGAAACAACCAGCCACAAAACACACCCAACTAAATATGGCCTCCAATTAGAGACAACGATAACAGTCCAGTAAGGTGCACAGACTATACTGGAAACAACCAGCCACAAAACACACCCAACTAAATATGGCCTCCAATTAGAGACAACGATAACAGTCCAGTAAGGTGCACAGACTATACTGGAAACAACCAGCCACAAAACACACCCAACTAAATATGGCCTCCAATTAGAGACAACGATAACAGTCCAGTAAGGTGCACAGACTATACTGGAAACAACCAGCCACAAAACACACCCAACTAAATATGGCCTCCAATTAGAGACAACGATAACAGTCCAGTAAGGTGCACAGACTATACTGGAAACAACCAGCCACAAAACACACCCAACTAAATATGGCCTCCAATTAGAGACAACGATAACAGTCCAGTAAGGTGCACAGACTATACTGGAAACAACCAGCCACAAAACACACCCAACTAAATATGGCCTCCAATTAGAGACAACGATAACAGTCCAGTAAGGTGCACAGACTATACTGGAAACAACCAGCCACAAAACACACGTGAAAACAAACACAACTAAATATGGCCTCCAATTAGAGACAACAATAACCAGCTGCCTCTAATTGGAGGTCATTGACAAAACTAACATAGAAAAGCTAGATAAACACATAGAAATAGATAACATAAAACATAAACCAAAAACCCTAACACCCCCTGCCACGCCCTGACCAAACTACAATGATAAATAACCCCTTTTACTGGTCAGGACGTGACAACACCGCTACGACGAAGACACACCAGAGAGAAGACAGATGGCACTGTACTGGATGGCTGTGGTTTGGGAGCTGAGCTATTTGGAATTATTTTGGCATTTATCTTGACTTTATTTTCCTGAAATGTATTTGCTATCCTTTTTTATAACCGGCAAGAACTTTTGAACATCAGATCGTCAGTTACTTTCCCCAATTCCAGCTTCAACTTCGACTAATCTGCCCTGGGCTCTTTCTGTAATTACGACCCAATTTTCAGGCAATCCAAGAGGAAACGCCGGCATTACAGAGGCAGGAGAGGGAGAGTCCTGGTGAGATTAATGAGAAGGGAAAACCGGCCACCCCTTCCCTGCATTCCATTGGCCAAGAAGATGGATGACCTTGGATCAAGGATTTGCTTGTAACAGCAATATTCTCCGCTTTTCAGAAACATGTCTTTTGGTCAAGACACTCCAATAAGGATGGGAGAAATGTAAAATTTCTCTTAACGTTTAAACGTAAATAAAAATCATACAATTATGTGAATTCAGAATTCAGATGTGGTTCTGTGTATGACCACTAAGAATTTCTGCAGTTCAATCTATCACATTCCTGGTTACTGACATACCTAGGTACCACAGCCACAAAGTCTTAATGCCCACCTATTTCTACAATTGATCTTCTTAAAATGTGATTTTAAACCTAACCCTAACCTTAATCCTAACCTTAACCACATGGCTAACCTTATGCCTAACCTGAACCTTAAATGAACACCAAAAAGATAATTTTGACTTTGTGTTTGTGGTAACTAGTGGAAACCCTACCAGATGGTGCTCACCTTACTGCGGTCCACCACTCACTCAGCAACGATGGTATTAATGAGTTTTACATTCTCTGCCCTCCATGTTGTTCTCAGTTGTCAGTTAAACAGGAAGTACCTGGTGACTTGATCCATTGAGAATAGATCATCAGAATCAGAGATTATGCTACAGGACTGCTTTGCTAGCGCTGATTAGAATATGTTCCGAAACTCCACCTATAACACCAACGAGCTAACCCCCTCCGTCACCGGCTTCATAAGGAAATGGATCGGCGACGTTGTCCCAACACTGAAGGTTTGCTGCTTCCCCAATCAAAAGCCCTGGTTTGACACCTCCGTCACCGGCTTCATAAGGAAATGGATCGGGGACGTTGTCCCAACACTGAAGGTTTGCTGCTTCCCCAATCAAAAGCCCTGGTTTGACACCTCCGTCACCGGCTTCATAAGGAAATGGATCGGCGACGTTGTCCCAACACTGAAGGTTTGCTGCTTCCCCAATCAAAAGCCCTGGTTTGACACCTCCGTCACTGGCTTCATAAGGAAATGGATCGGCGACGTTGTCCCAACACTGAAGGTTTGCTGCTTCCCCAATCAAAAGCCCTGGTTTGACACCTCCGTCACCGGCTTCATAAGGAAATGCATCGGGGACGTTGTCCCAACACTGAAGGTTTGCTGCTTCCACAATCAAAAGCCCTGGTTTGACACCTCCGTCACTGGCTTCATAAGGAAATGCATCGGGGACGTTGTCCCAACACTGAAGGTTTGCTGCTTCCCCAATCAAAAGCCCTGGTTTGACACCTCCGTCACTGGCTTCATAAGGAAATGCATCGGGGACGTTGTCCCAACACTGAAGGTTTGCTGCTTCCCCAATCAAAAGCCCTGGTTTGACACCTCCGTCACTGGCTTCATAAGGAAATGGATCGGGGACGTTGTCCCAACACTGAAGGTTTGCTGCTTCCCCAATCAAAAGCCCTGGTTTGACACCTCCGTCACCGGCTTCATAAGGAAATGCATCGGGGACGTTGTCCCAACACTGAAGGTTTGCTGCTTCCACAATCAAAAGCCCTGGTTTGACACTGAGGTTGGCGCTAAACTAAAGGACAGGACTATCACAGACAACCCTGAGGCTACGGCTGAGGACAGGAACAAGGACAACAAGTCCCGCTAGGACCTCTGCAGAGTTATCAAACGAGCAAAAGGACAGTATAGAAGTAACGTGGCCTCCTATTTCACAGAGTACGCTGCATGTCGCATGAGCCGCAGTCCATTACGGATTACAAAGGAAGACCGACACGTGATGTGCCCAACGATGCCTCTCTACCAGACCAGCTCAATGCATTTTATGCACGTTTTGACAATAACAACACCATACAGTGAGGGAGGGCCACGCCGACCCAGAGGACTGGGTGATCTCACTCTTCAAGGCCGACGAAAGGTTTTTAATCAGGTCGGCACTCGCAAGGCCGCGGGGCTGGACGGTATTCCAGGGTGCGTTCTCAGAGCATGCTCAGATTAGTTGGCAGGCATATTCATGGTAATGTCCAATCTCTCCTTGTCCCAGTCTGTAATGTCCAATCTCTCCTTGTCCCAGTCTGTAATGTCCAATCTCTCCTTATCCCAGTCTGTAATGTTTCTCTCCTTGTCCCAGTCTGTAATGTCCAATCTCTCCTTATCCCAGTCTGTAATGTCCAATCTCTCCTTATCCCAGTCTGTAATGTCCAATCTCTCCTTGTCCCAGTCTGTAATGTCCAATCTCTCCTTTTCCCAGTCTGTAATGTCCAATCTCTCCTTATCCCAGTCTGTAATGTCCAATCTCTCCTTAGCCCAGTCTGTAATGTCCAATCTCTCCTTAGCACACTCTGTAATGTCCAATCTCTCCTTGTCCCAGTCTGTAATGTTTCTCTCCTTGTCCCAGTCTGTAATGTCCAATCTCTCCTTATCACAGTCTGTAATGTCCAATCTCTCCTTGTCCCAGTCTGTAATGTTCAATCTCTCCTTGTCCCAGTCTGTAATGTCCAATCTCTCCTTGTCCCAGTCTGTAATGTCCAATCTCTCCTTACCCCAGTCTGTAATGTCCAATCTCTCCTTGTCCCAGTCTGTAATGTCCAATCTCTCCTTATCCCAGTCTGTAATGTTTCTCTCCTTATCCCAGTCTGTAATGTCCAATCTCTCCTTATCCCAGTCTGTAATGTCCAATCTCTCCTTGTCCCAGTCTGTAATGTTTCTCTCCTTATCCAAGTCTGTAATGTCCAATCTCTCCTTATCCCAGTCTGTAATGTCCAATCTCTCCTTAGCCCAGTCTGTAATGTCCAATCTCTCCTTATCCCAGTCTGTAATGTCCAATCTCTCCTTAACCCAGTCTGTAATGTCCAATCTCTCCTTATCCCAGTCTGTAATGTCCAATCTCTCCTTATCCCAGTCTGTAATGTCCAATCTCTCCTTAACCCAGTCTGTAATGTCCAATCTCTCCTTATCCCAGTCTGTAATGTCCAATCTCTCCTTATCCCAGTCTGTAATGTCCAATCTCTCCTTAACCCAGTCTGTAATGTCCAATCTCTCCTTATCCCAGTCTGTAATGTCCAATCTCTCCTTAACCCAGTCTGTAATGTCCAATCTCTCCTTATCCCAGTCTATAATGTCCAATCTCTCCTTGTCCCAGTCTCTAATGTTTCTCTCCTTGTCCCAGTCTGTAATGTCCAATCTCTCCTTATCCCAGTCTGTAATGTCCAATCTCTCCTTATCCCAGTCTGTAATGTCCAATCTCTCCTTAACCCAGTCTGTAATGTCCAATCTCTCCTTATCCCAGTCTGTAATGTCCAATCTCTCCTTAACCCAGTCTGTAATGTCCAATCTCTCCTTATCCCAGTCTATAATGTCCAATCTCTCCTTGTCCCAGTCTCTAATGTTTCTCTCCTTGTCCCAGTCTGTAATGTCCAATCTCTCCTTATCCCAGTCTGTAATGTCCAATCTCTCCTTAACCCAGTCTGTAATGTCCAATCTCTCCTTGTCCCAGTCTGTAATGTCCAATCACTCCTTGTCCCAGTCTGTAATGTCCAACCTCTTCTTATCCCAGTCTGTAATGTCCAATCTCTCCTTGTCCCAGTCTGTAATGTCCAATCTCTCCTTATCCCAGTCTGTAATGTTTCTCTCCTTGTCCCAGTCTGTAATGTCCAATCTCTCCTTGTCCCAGTCTGTAATGTCCAATCTCTCCTTATCCCAGTCTGTAATGTTTCTCTCCTTATCCCAGTCTGTAATGTCCAATCTCTCCTTGTCCCAGTCTGTAATGTCCAATCTCTCCTTATCCCAGTCTGTAATGTCCAATCTCTCCTTATCCCAGTCTGTAATGTCCAATCTCTCCTTGTCCCAGTCTGTAATGTCCAATCTCTCCTTATCCCAGTCTGTAATGTCCAATCTCTCCTTATCCCAGTCTGTAATGTCCAATCTCTACTTGTCCCAGTCTGTAATGTCCAATCTCTCCTTATCCCAGTCTGTAATGTCCAATCTCTCCTTGTCCCAGTCTGTAATGTTTCTCTCCTTATCCCAGTCTGTAATGTCCAATCTCTCCTTATCCCAGTCTGTAATGTCCAATCTCTCCTTATCCCAGTCTGTAATGTCCAATCTCTCCTTATCCCAGTCTGTAATGTCCAATCTCTCCTTATCCCAGTCTGTAATGTTTCTCTCCTTGTCCCAGTCTGTAATGTCCAAACTCTCCTTGTCCCAGTCTGTAATGTCCAATCTCTCCTTATCCCAGTCTGTAATGTCCAATCTCTCCTTGTCCCAGTCTGTAATGTCCAATCTCTCCTTATCCCAGTCTGTAATGTCCAATCTCTCCTTGTCCCAGTCTGTAATGTCCAATCTCTCCTTAACCCAGTCTGTAATGTCCAATCTCTCCTTATCCCAGTCTGTAATGTCCAATCTCTCCTTGTCCCAGTCTGTATTGTCCAATCTCTCCTTATCCCAGTCTGTAATGTCCAATCTCTCCTTATCCCAGTCTGTAATGTCCAATCTCTCCTTGTCCCAGTCTGTAATGTTTCTCTCCTTATCCCAGTCTGTAATGTTTCTCTCCTTGTCCCAGTCTGTAATGTCCAATCTCTCCTTATCCCAGTCTGTAATGTCCAATCTCTCCTTATCCCAGTCTGTAATGTCCAATCTCTCCTTGTCCCAGTCTGTAATGTCCAATCTCTCCTTGTCCCAGTCTGTAATGTTTCTCTCCTTGTCCCAGTCTGTAATGTCCAATCTCTCCTTGTCCCAGTCTGTAATGTCCAATCTCTCCTTGTCCCAGTCTGTAATGTCCAATCTCTCCTTGTCCCAGTCTGTAATGTCCAATCTCTCCTTATCCCAGTCTGTAATGTCCAATCTCTCCTTATCCCAGTCTGTAATGTCCAATCTCTCCTTATCTCAGTCTGTAATGTTCAACCTCTCCTTATCCCAGTCTGTAATGTCCAATCTCTCCTTATCCCAGTCTGTAATGTCCAATCTCTCCTTGTCCCAGTCTGTAATGTCCAATCTCTACTTATCCCAGTCTGTAATGTCCAATCTCTCCTTATCCCAGTCTGTAATGTCCAATCTCTCCTTATCCCAGTCTGTAATGTTTCTCTCCTTATCCCAGTCTGTAATGTCCAATCTCTCCTTGTCCCAGTCTGTAATGTCCAATCTCTCCTTATCCCAGTCTGTAATGTCCAATCTCTCCTTATCCCAGTCTGTAATGTCCAATCTCTCCTTAACCCAGTCTGTAATGTTTCTCTCCTTGTCCCAGTCTGTAATGTCCAATCTCTCCTTATCCCAGTCTGTAATGTTTCTCTCCTTGTCCCAGTCTGTAATGTTTCTCTCCTTATCCCAGTCTGTAATGTCCAATCTCTCCTTGTCCCAGTCTGTAATGTCCAATCTCTCCTTGTCCCAGTCTGTAATGTCCAATCTCTCCTTGTCCCAGTCTGTAATGTCCAATCTCTCCTTGTCCCAGTCTGTAATGTCCAATCTCTCCTTGTCCCAGTCTGTAATGTCCAATCTCTCCTTATCCCAGTCTGTAATGTCCAATCTCTCCTTGTCCCAGTCTGTAATGTTTCTCTCCTTGTCCCAGTCTGTAATGTCCAATCTCTCCTTATCCCAGTCTGTAATGTCCAATCTCTCCTTATCCCAGTCTGTAATGTCCAATCTCTCCTTAACCCAGTCTGTAATGTCCAATCTCTCCTTATCCCAGTCTGTAATGTCCAATCTCTCCTTAACCCAGTCTGTAATGTCCAATCTCTCCTTATCCCAGTCTATAATGTCCAATCTCTCCTTGTCCCAGTCTCTAATGTTTCTCTCCTTGTCCCAGTCTGTAATGTCCAATCTCTCCTTATCCCAGTCTGTAATGTCCAATCTCTCCTTAACCCAGTCTGTAATGTCCAATCTCTCCTTGTCCCAGTCTGTAATGTCCAATCACTCCTTGTCCCAGTCTGTAATGTCCAACCTCTTCTTATCCCAGTCTGTAATGTCCAATCTCTCCTTGTCCCAGTCTGTAATGTCCAATCTCTCCTTATCCCAGTCTGTAATGTTTCTCTCCTTGTCCCAGTCTGTAATGTCCAATCTCTCCTTGTCCCAGTCTGTAATGTCCAATCTCTCCTTATCCCAGTCTGTAATGTTTCTCTCCTTATCCCAGTCTGTAATGTCCAATCTCTCCTTGTCCCAGTCTGTAATGTCCAATCTCTCCTTATCCCAGTCTGTAATGTCCAATCTCTCCTTATCCCAGTCTGTAATGTCCAATCTCTCCTTGTCCCAGTCTGTAATGTCCAATCTCTCCTTATCCCAGTCTGTAATGTCCAATCTCTCCTTATCCCAGTCTGTAATGTCCAATCTCTACTTGTCCCAGTCTGTAATGTCCAATCTCTCCTTATCCCAGTCTGTAATGTCCAATCTCTCCTTGTCCCAGTCTGTAATGTTTCTCTCCTTATCCCAGTCTGTAATGTCCAATCTCTCCTTATCCCAGTCTGTAATGTCCAATCTCTCCTTATCCCAGTCTGTAATGTCCAATCTCTCCTTATCCCAGTCTGTAATGTCCAATCTCTCCTTATCCCAGTCTGTAATGTTTCTCTCCTTGTCCCAGTCTGTAATGTCCAAACTCTCCTTGTCCCAGTCTGTAATGTCCAATCTCTCCTTATCCCAGTCTGTAATGTCCAATCTCTCCTTGTCCCAGTCTGTAATGTCCAATCTCTCCTTATCCCAGTCTGTAATGTCCAATCTCTCCTTGTCCCAGTCTGTAATGTCCAATCTCTCCTTAACCCAGTCTGTAATGTCCAATCTCTCCTTATCCCAGTCTGTAATGTCCAATCTCTCCTTGTCCCAGTCTGTATTGTCCAATCTCTCCTTATCCCAGTCTGTAATGTCCAATCTCTCCTTATCCCAGTCTGTAATGTCCAATCTCTCCTTGTCCCAGTCTGTAATGTTTCTCTCCTTATCCCAGTCTGTAATGTTTCTCTCCTTGTCCCAGTCTGTAATGTCCAATCTCTCCTTATCCCAGTCTGTAATGTCCAATCTCTCCTTATCCCAGTCTGTAATGTCCAATCTCTCCTTGTCCCAGTCTGTAATGTCCAATCTCTCCTTGTCCCAGTCTGTAATGTTTCTCTCCTTGTCCCAGTCTGTAATGTCCAATCTCTCCTTGTCCCAGTCTGTAATGTCCAATCTCTCCTTGTCCCAGTCTGTAATGTCCAATCTCTCCTTGTCCCAGTCTGTAATGTCCAATCTCTCCTTATCCCAGTCTGTAATGTCCAATCTCTCCTTATCCCAGTCTGTAATGTCCAATCTCTCCTTATCTCAGTCTGTAATGTTCAACCTCTCCTTATCCCAGTCTGTAATGTCCAATCTCTCCTTATCCCAGTCTGTAATGTCCAATCTCTCCTTGTCCCAGTCTGTAATGTCCAATCTCTACTTATCCCAGTCTGTAATGTCCAATCTCTCCTTATCCCAGTCTGTAATGTCCAATCTCTCCTTATCCCAGTCTGTAATGTTTCTCTCCTTATCCCAGTCTGTAATGTCCAATCTCTCCTTGTCCCAGTCTGTAATGTCCAATCTCTCCTTATCCCAGTCTGTAATGTCCAATCTCTCCTTATCCCAGTCTGTAATGTCCAATCTCTCCTTAACCCAGTCTGTAATGTTTCTCTCCTTGTCCCAGTCTGTAATGTCCAATCTCTCCTTATCCCAGTCTGTAATGTTTCTCTCCTTGTCCCAGTCTGTAATGTTTCTCTCCTTATCCCAGTCTGTAATGTCCAATCTCTCCTTGTCCCAGTCTGTAATGTCCAATCTCTCCTTGTCCCAGTCTGTAATGTCCAATCTCTCCTTGTCCCAGTCTGTAATGTCCAATCTCTCCTTGTCCCAGTCTGTAATGTCCAATCTCTCCTTGTCCCAGTCTGTAATGTCCAATCTCTCCTTATCCCAGTCTGTAATGTCCAATCTCTCCTTGTCCCAGTCTGTAATGTTTCTCTCCTTGTCCCAGTCTGTAATGTCCAATCTCTCCTTGTCCCAGTCTGTAATGTCCAATCTCTCCTTGTCCCAGTCTGTAATGTCCAATCTCTCCTTGTCCCAGTCTGTAATGTCCAATCTCTCCTTATCCCAGTCTGTAATGTCCAATCTCTCCTTATCCCAGTCTGTAATGTCCAATCTCTCCTTGTCCCAGTCTGTAATGTCCAATCTCTCCTTATCCCAGTCTGTAATGTCCAATCTCTCCTTATCCCAGTCTGTAATGTCCAATCTCTCCTTATCCCAGTCTGTAATGTCCAATCTCTCCTTGTCCCAGTCTGTAATGTCCAATCTCTCCTTGTCCCAGTCTGTAATGTCCAATCTCTCCTTGTCCCAGTCTGTAATGTCCAATCTCTCCTTATCCCAGTCTGTAATGTCCAATCTCTCCTTATCCCAGTCTGTAATGTCCAATCTCTCCTTATCCCAGTCTGTAATGTCCAATCTCTCCTTATCCCAGTCTATAATGTCCAATCTCTCCTTGTCCCAGTCTGTAATGTTTCTCTCCTTGTCCCAGTCTGTAATGTCCAACCTCTTCTTATCCCAGTCTGTAATGTCCAATCTCTCCTTGTCCCAGTCTGTAATGTCCAATCTCTCCTTGTCCCAGTCTGTAATGTCCAATCTCTCCTTATCCCAGTCTGTAATGTCCAATCTCTCCTTGTCCAAGTCTGTAATGTCCAACCTCTCCTTATCCCAGTCTGTAATGTTTCTCTCCTTATCCCAGTCTGTAATGTCCAATCTCTCCTTATCCCAGTCTGTAATGTTTCTCTCCTTATCCCAGTCTGTAATGTCCAATCTCTCCTTGTCCCAGTCTGTAATGTCCAATCTCTCCTTATCCCAGTCTGTAATGTTTCTCTCCTTATCCCAGTCTGTAATGTCCAATCTCTCCTTGTCCCAGTCTGTAATGTCCAATCTCTCCTTATCCCAGTCTGTAATGTTTCTCTCCTTGTCCCAGTCTGTAATGTCCAATCTCTCCTTGTCCCAGTCTGTAATGTCCAATTTCTCCTTGTCCCAGTCTGTAATGTCCAATCTCTCCTTGTCCCAGTCTGTAATGTCCAATCTCTCCTTATCCCAGTCTGTAATGTCCAATCTCTCCTTGTCCCAGTCTGTAATGTTTCTCTCCTTGTCCCAGTCTGTAATGTCCAATCTCTCCTTAGCCCAGTCTGTAATGTCCAATCTCTCCTTATCCCAGTCTGTAATGTCCAATCTCTCCTTATCCAAGTCTGTAATGTCCAATCTCTCCTTAGCCCAGTCTGTAATGTCCAATCTCTCCTTATCCCAGTCTGTAATGTCCAATCTCTCCTTATCCCAGTCTGTAATGTTTCTCTCCTTGTCCCAGTCTGTAATGTCCAATCTCTCCTTGTCCCAGTCTGTAATGTCCAATCTCTCCTTGTCCCAGTCTGTAATGTCCAATCTCTCCTTGTCCCAGTCTGTAATGTCCAATCTCTCCTTATCCCACTCTGTAATGTCCAATCTCTCCTTATCCCAGTCTGTAATGTCCAATCTCTCCTTGTCCCAGTCTGTAATGTTTCTCTCCTTGTCCCAGTCTGTAATGTCCAATCTCTCCTTAACCCAGTCTGTAATGTCCAATCTCTCCTTGTCCCAGTCTGTAATGTCCAATCTCTCCTTATCCCAGTCTGTAATGTCCAATCTCTCCTTATCCCAGTCTGTAATGTCCAATCTCTCCTTGTCCCAGTCTGTAATGTCCAATCTCTCCTTATCCCAGTCTGTAATGTCCAATCTCTCCTTATCTCAGTCTGTAATGTTCAACCTCTCCTTATCCAGTCTTTAATCCCCACATGTTTTAAGATGACCACCATCATTCTAGAACTTTAAGGCTTTAAGCCCCAATGACTAACCGCCCTGTAGCCCTCACAGCTGTAGTCATGAAGGGCTTTGAGAAGCTGGTTATGGCACACATCAACTCCACCACTCTGGACCCACTCCAGTTTACATACCGCCCCAACAGATCCACAGACGACGCAATCTCAGGTGCACACTGCCCTCACCCACCTAGATGAGAGGAATACCTACAGTGAGCTCCAAAAGTATTGGGACAGTGACCCATTTGTTGCTTTGGCTCTGTACTCCAGCACTTTGGATTTGAAATGATACAACGACTCTGAGGTTAAAGTGCAGACTGTCAGCTCCAATTTGAGGGTATTTTCATCCATATCGGCTAAACCGTTTAGAAATTGCAGCACTTTTTGTACATAGGCCCCCCATTTTGGGGGGGTTATGGTTAGGTCTGGTACTCTACAGGGTTGTCTCCTGGTCTAGAGGGTTATGGTTAGGTCTGGTACTCTACAGGGTTGTCTCCTCCTGGTCTAGAGGGTTATGGTTAGGTCTGGTACTCTACAGGGTTATCTCCTCCTGGTCTAGAGGGTTATGGTTAGGTCTGGTACTCTACAGGGTTGTCTCCTCCTGGTCTAGAGGGTTATGGTTAGGTCTGGTACTCTACAGGGTTGTCTCCTGGTCTAGAGGGTTATGGTTAGGTCTGGTACTCTACAGGGTTGTCTCCTCCTGGTCTAGAGGGTTATGGTTAGGTCTGGTACTCTACAGGGTTATCTCCTCCTGGTCTAGAGGGTTATGGTTAGGTCTGGTACTCTACAGGGTTATCTCCTCCTCGTCTAGAGGGTTATGGTTAGGTCTGGTACTCTACAGGGTTGTCTCCTGGTCTAGAGGGTTATGGTTAGGTCTGGTACTCTACAGGGTCTCCTCCTGGTCTAGAGGGTTATGGTTAGGTCTGGTACTCTACAGGGTTGTCTCCTGGTCTAGAGGGTTATGGTTAGGTCTGGTACTCTACAGGGTTGTCTCCTCCTGGTCTAGAGGGTTATGGTTAGGTCTGGTACTCTACAGGGTTGTCTCCTGGTCTAGAGGGTTATGGTTAGGTCTGGTACTCTACAGGGTTATATCCTCCTGGTCTAGAGGGTTATGGTTAGGTCTGGTACTCTACAGGGTTGTCTCCTGGTCTAGAGGGTTATGGTTAGGTCTGGTACTCTACAGGGTTATCTCCTCCTGGTCTAGAGGGTTATGGTTAGGTCTGGTACTCTACAGGGTTGTCTCCTCCTGGTCTAGAGGGTTATGGTTAGGTCTGGTACTCTACAGGGTTGTCTCCTGGTCTAGAGGGTTATGGTTAGGTCTGGTACTCTACAGGGTTGTCTCCTCCTGGTCTAGAGGGTTATGGTTAGGTCTGGTACTCTACAGGGTTGTCTCCTCCTGGTCTAGAGGGTTATGGTTAGGTCTGGTACTCTACAGGGTTGTCTCCTGGTCTAGAGGGTTATGGTTAGGTCTGGTACTCTACAGGGTTGTCTCCTCCTGGTCTAGAGGGTTATGGTTAGGTCTGGTACTCTACAGGGTTGTCTCCTCCTGGTCTAGAGGGTTATGGTTAGGTCTGGTACTCTACAGGGTTGTCTCCTGGTCTAGAGGGTTATGGTTAGGTCTGGTACTCTACAGGGTTGTCTCCTGGTCTAGAGGGTTATGGTTAGGTCTGGTACTCTACAGGGTTGTCTCCTTGTCTAGAGGGTTATGGTTAGGTCTGGTACTCTACAGGGTTGTCTCCTCCTGGTCTAGAGGGTTATGGTTAGGTCTGGTACTCTACAGAGTTGTCTCCTGGTCTAGAGGGTTATGGTTAGGTCTGGTACTCTACAGGGTTATCTCCTCCTGGTCTAGAGGGTTATGGTTAGGTCTGGTACTCTACAGGGTTGTCTCCTGGTCTAGAGGGTTATGGTTAGGTCTGGTACTCTACAGGGTTGTCTCCTTGTCTAGAGGGTTATGGTTAGGTCTGGTACTCTACAGGGTTGTCTCCTCCTGGTCTAGAGGGTTATGGTTAGGTCTGGTACTCTACAGAGTTGTCTCCTGGTCTAGAGGGTTATGGTTAGGTCTGGTACTCTACAGGGTTATCTCCTCCTGGTCTAGAGGGTTATGGTTAGGTCTGGTACTCTACAGGGTTGTCTCCTCCTGGTCTAGAGGGTTATGGTTAGGTCTGGTACTCTACAGGGTTGTCTCCTGGTCTAGAGGGTTATGGTTAGGTCTGGTACTCTACAGGGTTGTCTCCTGGTCTAGAGGGTTATGGTTAGGTCTGGTACTCTACAGGGTTGTCTCCTCCTGGTCTAGAGGGTTATGGTTAGGTCTGGTACTCTACAGGGTTGTCTCCTGGTCTAGAGGGTTATGGTTAGGTCTGGTACTCTACAGGGTTATCTCCTCCTGGTCTAGAGGGTTATGGTTAGGTCTGGTACTCTACAGGGTTGTCTCCTCCTGGTCTAGAGGGTTATGGTTAGGTCTGGTACTCTACAGGGTTGTCTCCTCCTGGTCTAGAGGGTTATGATTAGGTCTGGTACTCTACAGGGTTGTCTCCTCCTGGTCTAGAGGGTTATGGTTAGGTCTGGTACTCTACAGGGTTGTCTCCTCCTGGTCTAGAGGGTTATGGTTAGGTCTGGTACTCTACAGGGTTGTCTCCTGGTCTAGAGGGTTATGGTTAGGTCTGGTACTCTACAGGGTTGTCTCCTCCTGGTCTAGAGGGTTATGGTTAGGTCTGGTACTCTACAGGGTTATCTCCTCCTGGTCTAGAGGGTTATGGTTAGGTCTGGTACTCTACAGGGTTATCTCCTGGTCTAGAGGGTTATGGTTAGGTCTGGTACTCTACAGGGTTGTCTCCTGGTCTAGAGGGTTATGGTTAGGTCTGGTACTCTACAGGGTTGTCTCCTCCTGGTCTAGAGGGTTATGGTTAGGTCTGGTACTCTACAGGGTTGTCTCCTCCTGGTCTAGAGGGTTATGGTTAGGTCTGGTACTCTACAGGGTTGTCTCCTACTGGTCTAGAGGGTTATGGTTAGGTCTGGTACTCTACAGGGTTGTCTCCTCCTGGTCTAGAGGGTTATGGTTAGGTCTGGTACTCTACAGGGTTGTCTCCTCCTGGTCTAGAGGGTTATGGTTAGGTCTGGTACTCTACAGGGTTGTCTCCTGGTCTAGAGGGTTATGGTTAGGTCTGGTACTCTACAGGGTTGTCTCCTCCTGGTCTAGAGGGTTATGGTTAGGTCTGGTACTCTACAGGGTTGTCTCCTGGTCTAGAGGGTTATGGTTAGGTCTGGTACTCTACAGGGTTGTCTCCTGGTCTAGAGGGTTATGGTTAGGTCTGGTACTCTACAGGGTTGTCTCCTCCTGGTCTAGAGGGTTATGGTTAGGTCTGGTACTCTACAGGGTTGTCTCCTCCTGGTCTAGAGGGTTATGGTTAGGTCTGGTACTCTACAGGGTTGTCTCCTCCTGGTCTAGAGGGTTATGGTTAGGTCTGGTACTCTACAGGGTTGTCTCCTCCTGGTCTAGAGGGTTATGGTTAGGTCTGGTACTCTACAGGGTTGTCTCCTGGTCTAGAGGGTTATGGTTAGGTCTGGTACTCTACAGGGTTGTCTCCTGGTCTAGAGGGTTATGGTTAGGTCTGGTACTCTACAGGGTTGTCTCCTCCTGGTCTAGAGGGTTATGGTTAGGTCTGGTACTCTACAGGGTTGTCTCCTCCTGGTCTAGAGGGTTATGGTTAGGTCTGGTACTCTACAGGGTTGTCTCCTGGTCTAGAGGGTTATGGTTAGGTCTGGTACTCTACAGGGTTGTCTCCTGGTCTAGAGGGTTATGGTTAGGTCTGGTACTCTACAGGGTTGTCTCCTCCTGGTCTAGAGGGTTATGGTTAGGTCTGGTACTCTACAGGGTTGTCTCCTCCTGGTCTAGAGGGTTATGGTTAGGTCTGGTACTCTACAGGGTTGTCTCCTCCTGGTCTAGAGGGTTATGGTTAGGTCTGGTACTCTACAGGGTTGTCTCCTGGTCTAGAGGGTTATGGTTAGGTCTGGTACTCTACAGGGTTATCTCCTGGTCTAGAGGGTTATGGTTAGGTCTGGTACTCTACAGGGTTGTCTCCTCCTGGTCTAGAGGGTTATGGTTAGGTCTGGTACACTACAGGGTTGTCTCCTCCTGGTCTAGAGGGTTATGGTTAGGTCTGGTACTCTACAGGGTTGTCTCCTGGTCTAGAGGGTTATGGTTAGGTCTGGTACTCTACAGAGTTGTCTCCTGGTCTAGAGGGTTATGGTTAGGTCTGGTACTCTACAGGGTTGTCTCCTGGTCTAGAGGGTTGTGGTTAGGTCTGGTACTCTACAGGGTTATCTCCTGGTCTAGAGGGTTATGGTTAGGTCTGGTACTCTACAGGGTTGTCTCCTGGTCTAGAGGGTTATGGTTAGGTCTGGTACTCTACAGGGTTGTCTCCTGGTCTAGAGGGTTATGGTTAGGTCTGGTACTCTACAGGGTTGTCTCCTCCTGGTCTAGAGGGTTATGGTTAGGTCTGGTACTCTACAGGGTTGTCTCCTGGTCTAGAGGGTTATGGTTAGGTCTGGTACTCTACAGGGTTGTCTCCTGGTCTAGAGGGTTATGGTTAGGTCTGGTACTCTACAGGGTTCTCTCCTTGTCTAGAGGGTTATGGTTAGGTCTGGTACTCTACAGGGTTGTCTCCTCCTGGTCTAGAGGGTTATGGTTAGGTCTGGTACTCTACAGAGTTGTCTCCTGGTCTAGAGGGTTATGGTTAGGTCTGGTACTCTACAGGGTTATCTCCTCCTGGTCTAGAGGGTTATGGTTAGGTCTGGTACTCTACAGGGTTGTCTCCTCCTGGTCTAGAGGGTTATGGTTAGGTCTGGTACTCTACAGGGTTATCTCCTCCTGGTCTAGAGGGTTATGGTTAGGTCTGGTACTCTACAGGGTTGTCTCCTGGTCTAGAGGGTTATGGTTAGGTCTGGTACTCTACAGGGTTGTCTCCTGGTCTAGAGGGTTATGGTTAGGTCTGGTACTCTACAGGGTTGTCTCCTGGTCTAGAGGGTTATGGTTAGGTCTGGTACTCTACAGGGTTGTCTCCTCCTGGTCTAGAGGGTTATGGTTAGGTCTGGTACTCTACAGGGTTGTCTCCTGGTCTAGAGGGTTATGGTTAGGTCTGGTACTCTACAGGGTTATCTCCTCCTGGTCTAGAGGGTTATGGTTAGGTCTGGTACTCTACAGGGTTGTCTCCTCCTGGTCTAGAGGGTTATGGTTAGGTCTGGTACTCTACAGGGTTGTCTCCTCCTGGTCTAGAGGGTTATGGTTAGGTCTGGTACTCTACAGGGTTGTCTCCTCCTGGTCTAGATGGTTATGGTTAGGTCTGGTACTCTACAGGGTTGTCTCCTCCTGGTCTAGAGGGTTATGGTTAGGTCTGGTACTCTACAGGGTTGTCTCCTGGTCTAGAGGGTTATGGTTAGGTCTGGTACTCTACAGGGTTGTCTCCTCCTGGTCTAGAGGGTTATGGTTAGGTCTGGTACTCTACAGGGTTGTCTCCTCCTGGTCTAGAGGGTTATGGTTAGGTCTGGTACTCTACAGGGTTGTCTCCTGGTCTAGAGGGTTATGGTTAGGTCTGGTACTCTACAGGGTTGTCTCCTCCTGGTCTAGAGGGTTATGGTTAGGTCTGGTACTCTACAGGGTTGTCTCCTCCTGGTCTAGAGGGTTATGGTTAGGTCTGGTACTCTACAGGGTTGCTCCTCCTGGTCTAGAGGGTTATGGTTAGGTCTGGTACTCTACAGGGTTGTCTCCTCCTGGTCTAGAGGGTTATGGTTAGGTCTGGTACTCTACAGGGTTGTCTCCTCCTGGTCTAGAGGGTTATGGTTAGGTCTGGTACTCTACAGGGTTGTCTCCTCCTGGTCTAGAGGGTTATGGTTAGGTCTGGTACTCTACAGGGTTATCTCCTCCTGGTCTAGAGGGTTATGGTTAGGTCTGGTACTCTACAGGGTTGTCTCCTCCTGGTCTAGAGGGTTATGGTTAGGTCTGGTACTCTACAGGGTTGTCTCCTCCTGGTCTAGAGGGTTATGGTTAGGTCTGGTACTCTACAGGGTTGTCTCCTGGTCTAGAGGGTTATGGTTAGGTCTGGTACTCTACAGGGTTGTCTCCTCCTGGTCTAGAGGGTTATGGTTAGGTCTGGTACTCTACAGGGTTGTCTCCTCCTGGTCTAGAGGGTTATGGTTAGGTCTGGTACTCTACAGGGTTGTCTCCTCCTGGTCTAGAGGGTTATGGTTAGGTCTGGTACTCTACAGGGTTGTCTCCTCCTGGTCTAGAGGGTTATGGTTAGGTCTGGTACTCTACAGGGTTATCTCCTCCTGGTCTAGAGGGTTATGGTTAGGTCTGGTACTCTACAGGGTTGTCTCCTGGTCTAGAGGGTTATGGTTAGGTCTGGTACTCTACAGGGTTGTCTCCTCCTGGTCTAGAGGGTTATGGTTAGGTCTGGTACTCTACAGGGTTGTCTCCTGGTCTAGAGGGTTATGGTTAGGTCTGGTACTCTACAGGGTTGTCTCCTCCTGGTCTAGAGGGTTATGGTTAGGTCTGGTACTCTACAGGGTTATCTCCTCCTGGTCTAGAGGGTTATGGTTAGGTCTGGTACTCTACAGGGTTGTCTCCTGGTCTAGAGGGTTATGGTTAGGTCTGGTACTCTACAGGGTTGTCTCCTCCTGGTCTAGAGGGTTATGGTTAGGTCTGGTACTCTACAGGGTTGTCTCCTCCTGGTCTAGAGGGTTATGGTTAGGTCTGGTACTCTACAGGGTTGTCTCCTCCTGGTCTAGAGGGTTATGGTTAGGTCTGGTACTCTACAGGGTTGTCTCCTCCTGGTCTAGAGGGTTATGGTTAGGTCTGGTACTCTACAGGGTTGTCTCCTGGTCTAGAGGGTTATGGTTAGGTCTGGTACTCTACAGGGTTGTCTCCTCCTGGTCTAGAGGGTTATGGTTAGGTCTGGTACTCTACAGGGTTGTCTCCTCCTGGTCTAGAGGGTTATGGTTAGGTCTGGTACTCTACAGGGTTGTCTCCTCCTGGTCTAGAGGGTTATGGTTAGGTCTGGTACTCTACAGGGTTGTCTCCTGGTCTAGAGGGTTATGGTTAGGTCTGGTACTCTACAGGGTTGTCTCCTCCTGGTCTAGAGGGTTATGGTTAGGTCTGGTACTCTACAGGGTTGTCTCCTCCTGGTCTAGAGGGTTATGGTTAGGTCTGGTACTCTACAGGGTTGTCTCCTCCTGGTCTAGAGGGTTATGGTTAGGTCTGGTACTCTACAGGGTTGTCTCCTCCTGGTCTAGAGGGTTATGGTTAGGTCTGGTACTCTACAGGGTTGTCTCCTCCTGGTCTAGAGGGTTATGGTTAGGTCTGGTACTCTACAGGGTTGTCTCCTCCTGGTCTAGAGGGTTATGGTTAGGTCTGGTACTCTACAGGGTTGTCTCCTGGTCTAGAGGGTTATGGTTAGGTCTGGTACTCTACAGGGTTGTCTCCTCCTGGTCTAGAGGGTTATGGTTAGGTCTGGTACTCTACAGGGTTGTCTCCTGGTCTAGAGGGTTATGGTTAGGTCTGGTACTCTACAGGGTTGTCTCCTGGTCTAGAGGGTTATGGTTAGGTCTGGTACTCTACAGGGTTGTCTCCTCCTGGTCTAGAGGGTTATGGTTAGGTCTGGTACTCTACAGGGTTGTCTCCTCCTGGTCTAGAGGGTTATGGTTAGGTCTGGTACTCTACAGGGTTGTCTCCTCCTGGTCTAGAGGGTTATGGTTAGGTCTGGTACTCTACAGGGTTATCTCCTCCTGGTCTAGAGGGTTATGGTTAGGTCTGGTACTCTACAGGGTTGTCTCCTCCTGGTCTAGAGGGTTATGGTTAGGTCTGGTACTCTACAGGGTTGTCTCCTGGTCTAGAGGGTTATGGTTAGGTCTGGTACTCTACAGGGTTGTCTCCTGGTCTAGAGGGTTATGGTTAGGTCTGGTACTCTACAGGGTTGTCTCCTGGTCTAGAGGGTTATGGTTAGGTCTGGTACTCTACAGGGTTGTCTCCTCCTGGTCTAGAGGGTTATGGTTAGGTCTGGTACTCTACAGGGTTGTCTCCTGGTCTAGAGGGTTATGGTTAGGTCTGGTACTCTACAGGGTTGTCTCCTCCTGGTCTAGAGGGTTATGGTTAGGTCTGGTACTCTACAGGGTTGTCTCCTCCTGGTCTAGAGGGTTATGGTTAGGTCTGGTACTCTACAGGGTTGTCTCCTCCTGGTCTAGAGGGTTATGGTTAGGTCTGGTACTCTACAGGGTTGTCTCCTCCTGGTCTAGAGGGTTATGGTTAGGTCTGGTACTCTACAGGGTTGTCTCCTCCTGGTCTAGAGGGTTATGGTTAGGTCTGGTACTCTACAGGGTTGTCTCCTGGTCTAGAGGGTTATGGTTAGGTCTGGTACTCTACAGGGTTGTCTCCTCCTGGTCTAGAGGGTTATGGTTAGGTCTGGTACTCTACAGGGTTGTCTCCTCCTGGTCTAGAGGGTTATGGTTAGGTCTGGTACTCTACAGGGTTGTCTCCTCCTGGTCTAGAGGGTTATGGTTAGGTCTGGTACTCTACAGGGTTGTCTCCTGGTCTAGAGGGTTATGGTTAGGTCTGGTACTCTACAGGGTTGTCTCCTCCTGGTCTAGAGGGTTATGGTTAGGTCTGGTACTCTACAGGGTTGTCTCCTCCTGGTCTAGAGGGTTATGGTTAGGTCTGGTACTCTACAGGGTTGTCTCCTCCTGGTCTAGAGGGTTATGGTTAGGTCTGGTACTCTACAGGGTTGTCTCCTCCTGGTCTAGAGGGTTATGGTTAGGTCTGGTACTCTACAGGGTTGTCTCCTCCTGGTCTAGAGGGTTATGGTTAGGTCTGGTACTCTACAGGGTTGTCTCCTCCTGGTCTAGAGGGTTATGGTTAGGTCTGGTACTCTACAGGGTTGTCTCCTCCTGGTCTAGAGGGTTATGGTTAGGTCTGGTACTCTACAGGGTTGTCTCCTCCTGGTCTAGAGGGTTATGGTTAGGTCTGGTACTCTACAGGGTTGTCTCCTCCTGGTCTAGAGGGTTATGGTTAGGTCTGGTACTCTACAGGGTTGTCTCCTCCTGGTCTAGAGGGTTATGGTTAGGTCTGGTACTCTACAGGGTTGTCTCCTCCTGGTCTAGAGGGTTATGGTTAGGTCTGGTACTCTACAGGGTTGTCTCCTGGTCTAGAGGGTTATGGTTAGGTCTGGTACTCTACAGGGTTGTCTCCTCCTGGTCTAGAGGGTTATGGTTAGGTCTGGTACTCTACAGGGTTGTCTCCTCCTGGTCTAGAGGGTTATGGTTAGGTCTGGTACTCTACAGGGTTGTCTCCTCCTGGTCTAGAGGGTTATGGTTAGGTCTGGTACTCTACAGGGTTGTCTCCTCCTGGTCTAGAGGGTTATGGTTAGGTCTGGTACTCTACAGGGTTGTCTCCTCCTGGTCTAGAGGGTTATGGTTAGGTCTGGTACTCTACAGGGTTGTCTCCTGGTCTAGAGGGTTATGGTTAGGTCTGGTACTCTACAGGGTTGTCTCCTCCTGGTCTAGAGGGTTATGGTTAGGTCTGGTACTCTACAGGGTTGTCTCCTGGTCTAGAGGGTTATGGTTAGGTCTGGTACTCTACAGGGTTGTCTCCTGGTCTAGAGGGTTATGGTTAGGTCTGGTACTCTACAGGGTTGTCTCCTCCTGGTCTAGAGGGTTATGGTTAGGTCTGGTACTCTACAGGGTTGTCTCCTCCTGGTCTAGAGGGTTATGGTTAGGTCTGGTACTCTACAGGGTTGTCTCCTCCTGGTCTAGAGGGTTATGGTTAGGTCTGGTACTCTACAGGGTTGTCTCCTCCTGGTCTAGAGGGTTATGGTTAGGTCTGGTACTCTACAGGGTTGTCTCCTGGTCTAGAGGGTTATGGTTAGGTCTGGTACTCTACAGGGTTGTCTCCTGGTCTAGAGGGTTATGGTTAGGTCTGGTACTCTACAGGGTTGTCTCCTCCTGGTCTAGAGGGTTATGGTTAGGTCTGGTACTCTACAGGGTTGTCTCCTCCTGGTCTAGAGGGTTATGGTTAGGTCTGGTACTCTACAGGGTTGTCTCCTCCTGGTCTAGAGGGTTATGGTTAGGTCTGGTACTCTACAGGGTTGTCTCCTGGTCTAGAGGGTTATGGTTAGGTCTGGTACTCTACAGGGTTGTCTCCTCCTGGTCTAGAGGGTTATGGTTAGGTCTGGTACTCTACAGGGTTGTCTCCTCCTGGTCTAGAGGGTTATGGTTAGGTCTGGTACTCTACAGGGTTGTCTCCTCCTGGTCTAGAGGGTTATGGTTAGGTCTGGTACTCTACAGGGTTGTCTCCTGGTCTAGAGGGTTATGGTTAGGTCTGGTACTCTACAGGGTTATCTCCTGGTCTAGAGGGTTATGGTTAGGTCTGGTACTCTACAGGGTTGTCTCCTCCTGGTCTAGAGGGTTATGGTTAGGTCTGGTACACTACAGGGTTGTCTCCTCCTGGTCTAGAGGGTTATGGTTAGGTCTGGTACTCTACAGGGTTGTCTCCTGGTCTAGAGGGTTATGGTTAGGTCTGGTACTCTACAGGGTTGTCTCCTCCTGGTCTAGAGGGTTATGGTTAGGTCTGGTACTCTACAGGGTTGTCTCCTCCTGGTCTAGAGGGTTATGGTTAGGTCTGGTTCTCTACAGGGTTGTCTCCTGGTCTAGAGGGTTATGGTTAGGTCTGGTACTCTACAGGGTTGTCTCCTCCTGGTCTAGAGGGTTATGGTTAGGTCTGGTACTCTACAGGGTTGTCTCCTCCTGGTCTAGAGGGTTATGGTTAGGTCTGGTACTCTACAGGGTTGTCTCCTCCTGGTCTAGAGGGTTATGGTTAGGTCTGGTACTCTACAGGGTTGTCTCCTCCTGGTCTAGAGGGTTATGGTTAGGTCTGGTACTCTACAGGGTTATCTCCTCCTGGTCTAGAGGGTTATGGTTAGGTCTGGTACTCTACAGGGTTGTCTCCTGGTCTAGAGGGTTATGGTTAGGTCTGGTACTCTACAGGGTTGTCTCCTCCTGGTCTAGAGGGTTATGGTTAGGTCTGGTACTCTACAGGGTTGTCTCCTGGTCTAGAGGGTTATGGTTAGGTCTGGTACTCTACAGGGTTGTCTCCTCCTGGTCTAGAGGGTTATGGTTAGGTCTGGTACTCTACAGGGTTATCTCCTCCTGGTCTAGAGGGTTATGGTTAGGTCTGGTACTCTACAGGGTTGTCTCCTGGTCTAGAGGGTTATGGTTAGGTCTGGTACTCTACAGGGTTGTCTCCTCCTGGTCTAGAGGGTTATGGTTAGGTCTGGTACTCTACAGGGTTGTCTCCTCCTGGTCTAGAGGGTTATGGTTAGGTCTGGTACTCTACAGGGTTGTCTCCTCCTGGTCTAGAGGGTTATGGTTAGGTCTGGTACTCTACAGGGTTGTCTCCTCCTGGTCTAGAGGGTTATGGTTAGGTCTGGTACTCTACAGGGTTGTCTCCTGGTCTAGAGGGTTATGGTTAGGTCTGGTACTCTACAGGGTTGTCTCCTCCTGGTCTAGAGGGTTATGGTTAGGTCTGGTACTCTACAGGGTTGTCTCCTCCTGGTCTAGAGGGTTATGGTTAGGTCTGGTACTCTACAGGGTTGTCTCCTCCTGGTCTAGAGGGTTATGGTTAGGTCTGGTACTCTACAGGGTTGTCTCCTCCTGGTCTAGAGGGTTATGGTTAGGTCTGGTACTCTACAGGGTTGTCTCCTGGTCTAGAGGGTTATGGTTAGGTCTGGTACTCTACAGGGTTGTCTCCTCCTGGTCTAGAGGGTTATGGTTAGGTCTGGTACTCTACAGGGTTGTCTCCTCCTGGTCTAGAGGGTTATGGTTAGGTCTGGTACTCTACAGGGTTGTCTCCTCCTGGTCTAGAGGGTTATGGTTAGGTCTGGTACTCTACAGGGTTGTCTCCTGGTCTAGAGGGTTATGGTTAGGTCTGGTACTCTACAGGGTTGTCTCCTCCTGGTCTAGAGGGTTATGGTTAGGTCTGGTACTCTACAGGGTTGTCTCCTCCTGGTCTAGAGGGTTATGGTTAGGTCTGGTACTCTACAGGGTTGTCTCCTGGTCTAGAGGGTTATGGTTAGGTCTGGTACTCTACAGGGTTGTCTCCTCCTGGTCTAGAGGGTTATGGTTAGGTCTGGTACTCTACAGGGTTGTCTCCTGGTCTAGAGGGTTATGGTTAGGTCTGGTACTCTACAGGGTTGTCTCCTCCTGGTCTAGAGGGTTATGGTTAGGTCTGGTACTCTACAGGGTTGTCTCCTCCTGGTCTAGAGGGTTATGGTTAGGTCTGGTACTCTACAGGGTTGTCTCCTCCTGGTCTAGAGGGTTATGGTTAGGTCTGGTACTCTACAGGGTTGTCTCTCTGGTCTAGAGGGTTATGGTTAGGTCTGGTACTCTACAGGGTTGTCTCCTGGTCTAGAGGGTTATGGTTAGGTCTGGTACTCTACAGGGTTGTCTCCTCCTGGTCTAGAGGGTTATGGTTAGGTCTGGTACTCTACAGGGTTGTCTCCTGGTCTAGAGGGTTATGGTTAGGTCTGGTACTCTACAGGGTTGTCTCCTCCTGGTCTAGAGGGTTATGGTTAGGTCTGGTACTCTACAGGGTTGTCTCCTCCTGGTCTAGAGGGTTATGGTTAGGTCTGGTACTCTACAGGGTTGTCTCCTCCTGGTCTAGAGGGTTATGGTTAGGTCTGGTACTCTACAGGGTTGTCTCCTCCTGGTCTAGAGGGTTATGGTTAGGTCTGGTACTCTACAGGGTTGTCTCCTCCTGGTCTAGAGGGTTATGGTTAGGTCTGGTACTCTACAGGGTTGTCTCCTCCTGGTCTAGAGGGTTATGGTTAGGTCTGGTACTCTACAGGGTTGTCTCCTCCTGGTCTAGAGGGTTATGGTTAGGTCTGGTACTCTACAGGGTTGTCTCCTCCTGGTCTAGAGGGTTATGGTTAGGTCTGGTACTCTACAGGGTTGTCTCCTCCTGGTCTAGAGGGTTATGGTTAGGTCTGGTACTCTACAGGGTTGTCTCCTCCTGGTCTAGAGGGTTATGGTTAGGTCTGGTACTCTACAGGGTTGTCTCCTCCTGGTCTAGAGGGTTATGGTTAGGTCTGGTACTCTACAGGGTTGTCTCCTCCTGGTCTAGAGGGTTATGGTTAGGTCTGGTACTCTACAGGGTTGTCTCCTCCTGGTCTAGAGGGTTATGGTTAGGTCTGGTACTCTACAGGGTTGTCTCCTCCTGGTCTAGAGGGTTATGGTTAGGTCTGGTACTCTACAGGGTTGTCTCCTCCTGGTCTAGAGGGTTATGGTTAGGTCTGGTACTCTACAGGGTTGTCTCCTGGTCTAGAGGGTTATGGTTAGGTCTGGTACTCTACAGGGTTGTCTCCTCCTGGTCTAGAGGGTTATGGTTAGGTCTGGTACTCTACAGGGTTGTCTCCTGGTCTAGAGGGTTATGGTTAGGTCTGGTACTCTACAGGGTTGTCTCCTGGTCTAGAGGGTTATGGTTAGGTCTGGTACTCTACAGGGTTGTCTCCTCCTGGTCTAGAGGGTTATGGTTAGGTCTGGTACTCTACAGGGTTGTCTCCTCCTGGTCTAGAGGGTTATGGTTAGGTCTGGTACTCTACAGGGTTGTCTCCTCCTGGTCTAGAGGGTTATGGTTAGGTCTGGTACTCTACAGGGTTGTCTCCTCCTGGTCTAGAGGGTTATGGTTAGGTCTGGTACTCTACAGGGTTGTCTCCTGGTCTAGAGGGTTATGGTTAGGTCTGGTACTCTACAGGGTTGTCTCCTGGTCTAGAGGGTTATGGTTAGGTCTGGTACTCTACAGGGTTGTCTCCTCCTGGTCTAGAGGGTTATGGTTAGGTCTGGTACTCTACAGGGTTGTCTCCTCCTGGTCTAGAGGGTTATGGTTAGGTCTGGTACTCTACAGGGTTGTCTCCTGGTCTAGAGGGTTATGGTTAGGTCTGGTACTCTACAGGGTTGTCTCCTGGTCTAGAGGGTTATGGTTAGGTCTGGTACTCTACAGGGTTGTCTCCTCCTGGTCTAGAGGGTTATGGTTAGGTCTGGTACTCTACAGGGTTGTCTCCTCCTGGTCTAGAGGGTTATGGTTAGGTCTGGTACTCTACAGGGTTGTCTCCTCCTGGTCTAGAGGGTTATGGTTAGGTCTGGTACTCTACAGGGTTGTCTCCTGGTCTAGAGGGTTATGGTTAGGTCTGGTACTCTACAGGGTTGTCTCCTGGTCTAGAGGGTTATGGTTAGGTCTGGTACTCTACAGGGTTGTCTCCTCCTGGTCTAGAGGGTTATGGTTAGGTCTGGTACACTACAGGGTTGTCTCCTCCTGGTCTAGAGGGTTATGGTTAGGTCTGGTACTCTACAGGGTTGTCTCCTGGTCTAGAGGGTTATGGTTAGGTCTGGTACTCTACAGAGTTGTCTCCTGGTCTAGAGGGTTATGGTTAGGTCTGGTACTCTACAGGGTTGTCTCCTGGTCTAGAGGGTTGTGGTTAGGTCTGGTACTCTACAGGGTTATCTCCTGGTCTAGAGGGTTATGGTTAGGTCTGGTACTCTACAGGGTTGTCTCCTGGTCTAGAGGGTTATGGTTAGGTCTGGTACTCTACAGGGTTGTCTCCTGGTCTAGAGGGTTATGGTTAGGTCTGGTACTCTACAGGGTTGTCTCCTCCTGGTCTAGAGGGTTATGGTTAGGTCTGGTACTCTACAGGGTTGTCTCCTGGTCTAGAGGGTTATGGTTAGGTCTGGTACTCTACAGGGTTGTCTCCTCCTGGTCTAGAGGGTTATGGTTAGGTCTGGTACTCTACAGGGTTGTCTCCTGGTCTAGAGGGTTATGGTTAGGTCTGGTACTCTACAGGGTTGTCTCCTGGTCTAGAGGGTTATGGTTAGGTCTGGTACTCTACAGGGTTGTTTCCTCCTGGTCTAGAGGGTTATGGTTAGGTCTGGTGCTCTACAGGGTTGTCTCCTGGTCTAGAGGGTTATGGTTAGGTCTGGTACTCTACAGGGTTGTCTCCTCCTGGTCTAGAGGGTTATGGTTAGGTCTGGTACTCTACAGGGTTATCTCCTCCTGGTCTAGAGGGTTATGGTTAGGTCTGGTACTCTACAGGGTTGTCTCCTCCTGGTCTAGAGGGTTATGGTTAGGTCTGGTACTCTACAGGGTTGTCTCCTCCTGGTCTAGAGGGTTATGGTTAGGTCTGGTACTCTACAGGGTTGTCTCCTCCTGGTCTAGAGGGTTATGGTTAGGTCTGGTACTCTACAGGGTTGTCTCCTGGTCTAGAGGGTTATGGTTAGGTCTGGTACTCTACAGGGTTGTCTCCTCCTGGTCTAGAGGGTTATGGTTAGGTCTGGTACTCTACAGGGTTGTCTCCTGGTCTAGAGGGTTATGGTTAGGTCTGGTACTCTACAGGGTTATCTCCTCCTGGTCTAGAGGGTTATGGTTAGGTCTGGTACTCTACAGGGTTATCTCCTCCTGGTCTAGAGGGTTATGGTTAGGTCTTGTACTCTACAGGGTTGTCTCCTGGTCTAGAGGGTTATGGTTAGGTCTGGTACTCTACAGGGTTGTCTCCTCCTGGTCTAGAGGGTTATGGTTAGGTCTGGTACTCTACAGGGTTGTCTCCTCCTGGTCTAGAGGGTTATGGTTAGGTCTGGTACTCTACAGGGTTGTCTCCTCCTGGTCTAGAGGGTTATGGTTAGGTCTGGTACTCTACAGGGTTGTTCTCCTCCTGGTCTAGAGGGTTATGGTTAGGTCTGGTACTCTACAGGGTTGTCTCCTGGTCTAGAGGGTTATGGTTAGGTCTGGTACTCTACAGGGTTGTCTCCTCCTGGTCTAGAGGGTTATGGTTAGGTCTGGTACTCTACAGGGTTGTCTCCTCCTGGTCTAGAGGGTTATGGTTAGGTCTGGTACTCTACAGGGTTGTCTCCTCCTGGTCTAGAGGGTTATGGTTAGGTCTGGTACTCTACAGGGTTGTCTCCTCCTGGTCTAGAGGGTTATGGTTAGGTCTGGTACTCTACAGGGTTGTCTCCTGGTCTAGAGGGTTATGGTTAGGTCTGGTACTCTACAGGGTTGTCTCCTCCTGGTCTAGAGGGTTATGGTTAGGTCTGGTACTCTACAGGGTTGTCTCCTCCTGGTCTAGAGGGTTATGGTTAGGTCTGGTACTCTACAGGGTTGTCTCCTCCTGGTCTAGAGGGTTATGGTTAGGTCTGGTACTCTACAGGGTTGTCTCCTGGTCTAGAGGGTTATGGTTAGGTCTGGTACTCTACAGGGTTGTCTCCTCCTGGTCTAGAGGGTTATGGTTAGGTCTGGTACTCTACAGGGTTATCTCCTCCTGGTCTAGAGGGTTATGGTTAGGTCTGGTACTCTACAGGGTTGTCTCCTGGTCTAGAGGGTTATGGTTAGGTCTGGTACTCTACAGGGTTGTCTCCTCCTGGTCTAGAGGGTTATGGTTAGGTCTGGTACTCTACAGGGTTGTCTCCTGGTCTAGAGGGTTATGGTTAGGTCTGGTACTCTACAGGGTTGTCTCCTCCTGGTCTAGAGGGTTATGGTTAGGTCTGGTACTCTACAGGGTTGTCTCCTCCTGGTCTAGAGGGTTATGGTTAGGTCTGGTACTCTACAGGGTTGTCTCCTCCTGGTCTAGAGGGTTATGGTTAGGTCTGGTACTCTACAGGGTTGTCTCCTGGTCTAGAGGGTTATGGTTAGGTCTGGTACTCTACAGGGTTGTCTCCTGGTCTAGAGGGTTATGGTTAGGTCTGGTACTCTACAGGGTTGTCTCCTCCTGGTCTAGAGGGTTATGGTTAGGTCTGGTACTCTACAGGGTTGTCTCCTGGTCTAGAGGGTTATGGTTAGGTCTGGTACTCTACAGGGTTATCTCCTCCTGGTCTAGAGGGTTATGGTTAGGTCTGGTACTCTACAGGGTTGTCTCCTCCTGGTCTAGAGGGTTATGGTTAGGTCTGGTACTCTACAGGGTTGTCTCCTGGTCTAGAGGGTTATGGTTAGGTCTGGTACTCTACAGGGTTGTCTCCTCCTGGTCTAGAGGGTTATGGTTAGGTCTGGTACTCTACAGGGTTGTCTCCTCCTGGTCTAGAGGGTTATGGTTAGGTCTGGTACTCTACAGGGTTGTCTCCTCCTGGTCTAGAGGGTTATGGTTAGGTCTGGTACTCTACAGGGTTGTCTCCTCCTGGTCTAGAGGGTTATGGTTAGGTCTGGTACTCTACAGGGTTGTCTCCTCCTGGTCTAGAGGGTTATGGTTAGGTCTGGTACTCTACAGGGTTGTCTCCTCCTGGTCTAGAGGGTTATGGTTAGGTCTGGTACTCTACAGGGTTGTCTCCTCCTGGTCTAGAGGGTTATGGTTAGGTCTGGTACTCTACAGGGTTGTCTCCTGGTCTAGAGGGTTATGGTTAGGTCTGGTACTCTACAGGGTTGTCTCCTGGTCTAGAGGGTTATGGTTAGGTCTGGTACTCTACAGGGTTATCTCCTCCTGGTCTAGAGGGTTATGGTTAGGTCCGGTACTCTACAGGGTTGTTTCCTCCTGGTCTAGAGGGTTATGGTTAGGTCTGGTACTCTACAGGGTTGTCTCCTCCTGGTCTAGAGGGTTATGGTTAGGTCTGGTACTCTACAGGGTTGTCTCCTCCTGGTCTAGAGGGTTATGGTTAGGTCTGGTACTCTACAGGGTTGTCTCCTCCTGGTCTAGAGGGTTATGGTTAGGTCTGGTACTCTACAGGGTTGTCTCCTCCTGGTCTAGAGGGTTATGGTTAGGTCTGGTACTCTACAGGGTTGTCTCCTCCTGGTCTAGAGGGTTATGGTTAGGTCTGGTACTCGACAAAGAGCTCTAGAGAGACAGAGAGCTTTGTCATCTGGGTTTTTATTGGTTCTTTCGGGATCAGGCAGTTGATTTTCTGAGACATTTACATCATACAGCATCATTTACATTAATATAGATCAAATAACATAATTTACACTAATATATATAATCTAACAACATTAGATATATCATGTTGCATATACACAGGGCCAATCTAAAATGGCACCAAATTCCTCTACAGAGCCCTGTTCCCTTCATAGTGCACTACTGTAGACCAGAGCCCTGTTCCCTTCATAGTGCACTACTGTAGACCAGAGCCCTGTTCCCTTCATAGTGCACTACTGTAGACCAGAGCCCTGTTCCCTTCATAGTGCACTACTTTAGACCAGAGCCCTGTTCCCTTCATAGTGCACTACTTTAGACCAGAGCCCTGTTCCCTTCATCGTGCACTACTTTAGACCAGAGCCCTGTTCCCTTCATAGTGCACTACTTTAGACCAGAGCCCTGTTCCCTTCATAGTGCACTACTTTAGACCAGAGCCCTGTTCCCTTCCTAGTGCACTACTTTAGACCAGATGTATTAGACAGCTTTGGGAGACTTTGGCCCAAAGTAATTGACTATAGTGTTGGAATAGTGGTCACTAGAGGGCATCTGCTCCTCATTCACTCAGCCTACTGAGTCCACTGGTCCCACTCACACATAACTACCATACGCCTTGACCTCTTTCTCCCCTCTCTCTCCATAACTACCATACGCCTTGACCTCTTTCTCCCCTCTCTCTCCATAACTACCATACACCTTGACCTCTTTCTCCCCTCTCTCTCCATAACTACCATACGCCTTGACCTCTTTCTCCCCTCTCTCTCCAAAACTACCATACGCCTTGACCTCTTTCTCCCCTCTCTCTCCATAACTACCATACGCCTTGACCTCTTTCTCCCCTCTCTCTCCATAACTACCCTACGCCTTGACCTCTTTATCCCATCTCTCTCCATAACTACCATACGCCTTGACCTCTTTCTCCCATCTCTCTCCATAACTACCCTACGCCTTGACCTCTTTCTCCCCTCTCTCTCCATAACTACCATACGCCTTGACCTCTTTCTCCCCTCTCTCTCCATAACTACCATACGCCTTGACCTCTTTCTCCCCTCTCTCTCCATAACTACCATACGCCTTGACCTCTTTCTCCCCTCTCTCTCCATAACTACCATACGCCTTGACCTCTTTCTCCCATCTCTCTCCATAACTACCATACGCCTTGACCTCATTCTCCCCTCTCTCTCCATAACTACCATACGCCTTGACCTCTTTCTCCCCTCTCTCTCCATAACTACCCTACGCCTTGACCTCTTTATCCCATCTCTCTCCATAACTACCATACGCCTTGACCTCTTTATCCCATCTCTCTCCATAACTACCATACACCTTGACCTCTTTATCCCCTCTCTCTCCATAACTACCATACACCTTGACCTCTTTCTCCCCTCTCTCCATAACTACCATACACCTTGACCTCTTTCTCCCATCTCTCTCCATAACTACCATACGCCTTGACCTCTTTCTCCCATCTCTCTCCATAACTACCATACGCCTTGACCTCTTTCTCCCCTCTCTCTCCATAACTACCATACACCTTGACCTCTTTCTCCCATCTCTCTCCATAACTACCATACACCTTGACCTCTTTATCCCATCTCTCTCCATAACTACCCTACGCCTTGACCTCTTTCTCCCCTCTCTCTCCATAACTACCATACGCCTTGACCTCTTTCTCCCCTCTCTCTCCAGAACTACCATACGCCTTGACCTCTTTCTCCCCTCTCTCTCCATAACTACCATACGCCTTGACCTCTTTCTCCCCTCTCTCTCCATAACTACCATACGCCTTGACCTCGTTCTCCCCTCTCTCTCCATAACTACCCTACGCCTTGACCTCGTTCTCCCCTCTCTCTCCATAACTACCCTACGCCTTGACCTCTTTCTCCCCTCTCTCTCCATAACTACCATACACCTTGACCTCTTTCTCCCCTCTCTCTCCATAACTACCATACGCCTTGACCTCTTTCTCCCATCTCTCTCCATAACTACCATACACCTTGACCTCTTTCTCCCCTCTCTCTCCATAACTACCATACGCCTTGACCTCTTTCTCCCATCTCTCTCCATAACTACCATACGCCTTGACCTCTTTCTCCCATCTCTCTCCATAACTACCATACGCCTTGACCTCTTTCTCCCATCTCTCTCCATAACTACCATACGCCTTGACCTCTTTCTCCCCTCTCTCTCCATAACTACCATACACCTTGACCTCTTTCTCCCCTCTCTCTCCATAACTACCATACGCCTTGACCTCTTTCTCCCCTCTCTCTCCATAACTACCATACGCCTTGACCTCTTTCTCCCCTCTCTCTCCATAACTACCCTACGCCTTGACCTCTTTCTCCCCTCTCTCTCCATAACTACCCTACACCTTGACCTCGTTCTCCCCTCTTGCTCCATAACTACCATACGCTTTGACTTCTTTCTCCCCTCTCACTCCAGATAAAATCCTGCGATTAGTGATGTCCGTCCGCCCGACAACCTGCCCACTCAACCCCTCCTCACTTCTCCACACCATCTCTGGAGACCTTCTTACTTCCCTCATCAACTCATCCCCATTCCCTTCTCCACACCATCTCTGGAGACCTTCTCACTTCCTTCATCAACTCATCTCTGGAGACCTTCTCCCATTCCTCACTTCCCTCACCAACTCATCCCTGACAACTGACTTCAAGATGGCCCGAGTCGCTTCCATCCTCAAGAAACCAACACTGGACCCATATAGACTGTTATATTCATTTATAGATGATATATATTCCCATGTTAACATGCTATATATACTGTTGTATAGTTTATATATATATCTCTATGTTAACATGCTATATATACTGTTGTATTCATTGTGGCGTACAGCAGGTCAGCCACCAGGGGGAGACTCGTCGAGGCCTGGTGACAGACAGAGTGTACGTCACGAGGCGATGGCTCCATTGGCTGGACATGCCAGATCTCGACGGGCTCTCCGTCCAGGACTAATTGGGGCTGATTGGGAGTTGGTGAGTAATCAAGGGCTGATTGCTCACCAGCTGTGCAAGGCCCATAAAGCTGCCAGAAGGGCAGAAGGGCACGACACGGAAGCTCTATTGGACTCCGGAAGTATGGTTACCCTCGTAACCATGTGCCTGCTGAACCAGGAGACCGAACGTGGTAGGGAGATGTCAATTTCCTGTGTTCATGGGGACACAAAGCGGTATCCAACCATACGGGCCAACATTGTGACGCCCCAAAGGAGCTGCCAGATGATGGTGGGTGCAGTACCAGAGTTGCCGGTACCTCTCCTAGTGGGATGAGATTGTCCGCTGTTTGCGGCCCTGTGGGGGCACGAGCTGAGGAAGAAGGTACGAGCTGGCCGAAGACAAGAGCGAGGATGACCCATCGCCTGTGCGGCCCGGAAGCAAACGGTTGACCAACCTGTATCTACGGGTCCGGAGCTGGAGTCGGAGGGGGTGCTGGAACCTGACCCCACTGGGGAACCACGGGAGGAAGAGCCCAGCCTCCCCCTCCTCGATTTCGAGGGGCCAGTCTGGGGGCCAACTGAGGGGACAATTCGGGACGGTCCAGTGGGAGGATACTAACTTCAAAGCCGCCGCAGCCCAAGTGATAACGGTGGATGGACAGCTACTTCCAGGGGTGAGTGACTGGCGATACCCCCATTTCCAAATCAAGAATAACCTTTTGTGTCAGGTGTCGCACCAACAGGGGAAACTTCAAGAGATATTGTTGCTACCCTGACGGTACGTGGGAACCGTTCTTCAGCTGGTCCACCTGTTGGGGGCGCACCTGGGAATGGAGAAGACCCGGGAACGGATCGCCACCGGTTCCACTGGTCCGGGATAAGGAGGGCCGTGGAAGACAACTGTCGCAGTTGCCCGGAGTGCCAAAGGCACACTTCCGAAACCCACTGGTCCCCCTACCGATCATCGGGGTGCCCTTGGACGCATCGCAATGGACATAGTGGGACCCCTGGTAAAAACAGCACGAGGACACTGGTACATCCTGATAATAGTAGACTTTGCCACCCGGTATCCCGAGGCCATTACCCTACAGGCGGCGGTATCCAAGGGAATCGCCTGGGAGCTGTTCCACCTCTTTAGCCGGGTGGGCATCCCAAACAAGATCCTGACAGACCAAGGTACTGAGTTTATGTCCCGCCTAATAAAAGAGTTGTGTGCCCTCCTGCAGATCAAGCAGATCCAGACCTCTGTCTTTCACCCGCAGACGGATGGGCTCGTCGAGCGCTGCAATAAAACGCTCAAACAAATGCTGCGGAAGGTCATCGAGCAGGATGGGAAGAACTGGGACCAGCTACCACCCCACCTAATGTTCTCAATCCGAGAGGTACCCCAGTCCTCCACTGGGTTTTCCCCGTTTGAACTCCTCTACGGGAGGAGGCCAAACAGACCTACTGGACCTCGCCAAGGAGGTGTGGGAAGCCCAACCGACCTCATTACGCAGCGTGGTAGAGCACGTGGAGACGATGAGGGAGCGGATGACAGCCATATGGCCAGTCGTGAGGGAACATATGGGGAAGGCCCAATGCGCCCAAGCCTACAGTCGGGGAGCCCAGTCCCGAGAATTCCAGGTGGGAGACAGGGTGTCTTGACAGGGTGGTCTTGAGCCCCACGGCTGAAAGTAAGTTCTTGGCAACATGGCACGGGCCATACGAGGTGATCGAGAAGCTGGCACCTGTCAATTACCGTGTATGGCAGCCGGGGAGATGGAAAGCCCAACAGATTTATCACGTGAACCTGTTGAAGAAATGGTACGAGAGGGCAGCCTTGGCCGTGTTATGGTCGGGACCCAGGACGCCAACGGTACCAGTGGTGGTCCCGAGCAATGGGGACCTCGACCCGGCCCAGAAGCAAGAGCTCAGGGAGCTCGTCGATCGGAACACGCCGGTGTTCTCCGAGAAGCCGGGCCACACGACCCTCATTGAACACCACATCCGTACCCGTCCTGGGGAAACGGTACGAAAGAGGCCATATCGGATTCCGGAGGCCCGAAGGAAGGCCGTGACACAGGAGGTGGAGGCTATGCTGAGGATGGGGGTCGTTGAAGAGTCCATGGTACAGCCCAATCGTGTTGGTGCCCAAACCGGACAGGAGCCTGTGCTTCTGTAACGATTTCCGGGGGGTGAACGACATCAGCTTGTTCGAAGCCTACCCCATGCCGAGGGTGGACGAACTCATCGACCGATTGGGAAAGGCCCGGTACATCAGCACACTTGACCCGACCAAAGGTTATTGGCAGGTACCGTTGACAGCCTCCTCCCGAGATAAGATGCTGTTTTCGACAACAGACGGACTATATCAGTACCGGGTGCTCCCGTTCGGTCTCCACGGAGCCCCACCCACATTCCAGCGCCTGATGGACAAAGTACTTCGACCCCACCAGCAGTACGCAGCGGCCTATTTGGATGATATCATCATCCACAGCCAAGGTTGGGAAGAGCACCTGACGTGCCCCCAGGCGGTGCTGGACGCGCTCAGGCAAGCTGGGTTGACAGTGAATCCCAAAAAATGCAAACTAGGGTTCGAGGAGGTGGAGTACATGGGTTATTTGATCGGACTGGGGAACGTCAAGCCCCAGGAGAGGAAGGTTCATGCGGTACGCGACTGGCCTGTTCCACGCACCAAGACACAGGTCAAATCCTTCCTGGGACTGGAAGGATACTATAGCCGATTTATCCCCAACTTTGCGGCTATAGCTTCCCCCTTCACTGATCTAACCAGGGCCCGCCTCCCGAAAACAGTGAAATGGACGGACGAGACAGAAGCAGCGTTCAGGCGCCTGAAGAAAGCGCTGTTAGGTATCCACTTCACCCTGGTCACTGACCATGCTCCCCTGGTCTGGATAGCCAGGGGAAGGGAGACAAACGATTGGGTCACCAGGTGTTTCTTGTCCCTTCAACGCTTTTCTTTTTCTGTTGTGCACAGGTCAGGGGCGAAGCATGGAAATGCAGATGCCCTATCGAGAAGGGAGACCTACGTCACACTGATGACAGCCCCCTCCCCGACAGAGCTAAGGTGGGGGTGTGTGGCGTACAGCAGGTCAGCCACCAGGGGGAGACTCGTCGAGGCCTGCTGACAGACAGAGTGTACATCACAAGGCGATGGCTCCATCTGCTGGACGTGCCAGGTCTCGACGGGCTCTCCGCCCAGGACTAATTGGGGCTGATTGGGAGTTGGTGAGTAATCAAGGGCTGGTTGTTCACCAGCTGTACAAGTCCCATAAAGCTGCCAGAATGGCAGCACACAGGAAGAGAGTGGGGGAAGAAAGGACTCCTGTATAGTTGGGGACGGTTACAGAGGTAACAGGAGGGAGTTGAGTTTTTCATCCCCACAGGATACAGCAAGACCCGGAGCCCAGAAGACGGTATCCCGGAGAGGGTCTCTTGGGAAGACCCATTCTTTTCTTTTTGAACTATTATTTTAATAAACACCTTTGAAACTGAGCTAATCCTTCTCTGTCCGTGTCTGATCTGTGTAAACGTTTTGACCCAACCCCTTGGTCTGCCACATCATGTATAGATGATACTGTATATATCCCTATGTTAACATGCTATATATACTGTTGTATAGATTATATATATCCCTATGTTAACATGCTATATATACACCATTATATTCATGTATAGATGAAAAACACTCACCGGCCAGTTTATTGGGTCCACCCCCCATTTCACAAAAATGGATGACAGACAGTGAGTAGCGTGGCTGTGGCTTGCTATATAAAGCAGGCATCGAGGCATTCAGTTACTGTTCGACTGAATGTTAGAATGGGCAAAACTATGTGCCAAGCGCTCCAAATTCAGTATCTCAGAAAACAGCTCGTTGATGAGAGAGGTCCAAGGAGAATCTGTCTGCCTGCCTGACTATCTGCCTGCCCCTCCGTCTGTCTGCCTGCCCATCCGTCTGTCTGCCTGCCCGTCCGTCTGTCTGTAGTCTGCTATAGAAACATGCGGTTAATACATAGAGGAAGCCAAGCCATACATGATGAATGTCTATCTGCCTGCCCCGTCTACCTGCCTGCCTCTTTTAATTTGACATTTTTTTCCACCCTTTTTCTCCCCAATTTTGTGGTATCCAATTGGTAGTTACGGTCTTGTCTCATCGCTGCAACTCCCGTACGGACTCAGGAGAGGCGAAGGTCGAGAGCCGTGCGTCCTCCGAAACACACCCCAACCAAGCCGCACTGCTTCTTGGCACAACGCCCACTTAACCCGGAAAGCCAGCCGCACCAATGTGTCGGAGGAAACACTGTACACCTGGCGACCATGTCAGCGTGCACTGCGCCCAGGAGTCGCTAGTGCGCGATGGAACAAGAACATCCCTGCTGGCCAAACCCTCCCCTAACCCAGACGACGCTGGGCCAATTGTACGCCGCCCCATGGGTCTCCCGGTCGCAGCCAGCTGCAATAGAGACTGGACTTCAACCCAGAATCTCTAGTGGCACAGCCTTAGACTACTGCGCCACTCTGGAGGCCTGTCTGTGTTTCTCTGTCTGCCTGCCTGTCTGTCTGCATGTCTGCCTGCCTGCCTGCCTGTCTGTCTGCCTGCCTGTAGTCTGCTATATAAACATGCGGTTAGTACATAGAGGAAGCCAAGCCATATAGAATTAGTTCTAATCTAAGATCACTTCTACATGTTGGGGTATCTGAGTCTGGGAAACCAACCTCTTCAATGTAGGATTGGGCAAGGGGTCAGGGGTCAGGGGTCAGGGATTACAGGTCAGATAAAGTAGTAAATGATGTTATTATAAAAGATGGGAATACCAACTGACATTCTCAGATATTAGCACACACAGATATCCTCCCTCCCTCCCTCTCTCCCTCTCTCCTGCCCTCCTCTCTCCCTCTCTCCCTCTCTCCCTCCCTCCCTCCCTCTCTCCCTCTCTCCCTCCCTCCCTCCCTCCCTCCCTCCCTACCTACAAGTAGACAGACCAGTATATGACGTTGAAGAAGAGGAAACTGAAGGGGAACAGAGCGCGTGCGTACAGGTCGATGCGTTTGGCTGCAGCGGGGATGACAGGTTTAGGGGGCGGGGCCTTCTTGTTGTTCTTGGCCTGTGATTTGCCGGTTGCCCCGGTAACCTCAATGGGCTTGCCGTAGCAGTCAAAGTTAGAAAGCTCAAAGTCTCTGGGGAGAGATCCCACGATGCTGAAGTCATTAGAGCGGAGGTCTGACTTAGATGTACACACCTTCTTACAGCGGGTCTCCACCACCTACAGACACAGACAGAGACACACCAGTAATGTTAGGACAGCAGTAAAAGAGAGATGTGTAGGAAGTAAATGATCAGGAGAGAGAGAGAGAGAGAGAGATACAGAGAGAGAGTTACAGAGAAAGCAATGTTGGGAACATCCTTAAAATTTTATTGTACATTTCCTCAGTGAAAACAATGTAATGAGCA